>NC_056732.1:445968475-446070975 GCF_019279795.1 Protopterus annectens | reverse complement strand
ACTTTTGGCCCAAAACCTTCAGGCATCTGCTAGAAAGCTGAAGATGAAGAGGAGTTTTATCTTTCAACATGACAATGACCCCAAGCATACATTCAAATTAACAAAAGAATGCCTTCACCAGAAGAAAATTAAAGTTTTGGAATGGCCCAGCCAGAGCCCACACCTAAATCCAATAGAAAATCTGTGGAGTGACCTGAAGAGGGCTGTGGACAAGAGATACCCTCACAATCTAACAGATTTGGAATGCTTTTGCAAGGAAGACTGGGCAAATATTGTCAATTCAAGATGTGCCATGCTAATAGACTCCTACCCAAGAAGAATGAATGCTGTAATTAAATCAAAAGGTGTTTCAACAAACCATTAGTTTAAGGGTGTGCACACAAAACAAAGTATTAGTTTAAGGATGTGCACACTTATGCAACCAGCATATTGTACGTTTTTTATTTTTTATATTTTTTTCCCCTAACCAATTTGTTTGCTTTTCAATTGAATTGTACAGGTTATAGGTCACATTAAAGGTTGGAAAAGTTTTGAAATGATTTATTGTGGTCTAATTTTTTTATATCGCAAAAAACTGGCATTTTAACAGGGGTGTGTAAACTTTTTATATCCACTGTGTATTTTTATTTATTTTATTCAACATTTGTTTACTGGGAAAGTCTAACTGGGAAAGAGCCCATTTTCAGCAGAGGCCCTGGAAGAGACACTCCAGATGCATGTCTTTGGAATGAGGGAGGAAACCCATGCAAACGCAGGGAGGACATGCAGACTCCACACAGAAGTCACCGCAGCTGAGAATCGAAGTGGAGAACCTCTTGCTGTGAGCCGACAATGCTAACAGCTGCATCACTGCATCATCATCAATCTGAGTTTTTTCTTGGAGTTCATTCAAGGTGGGGGCAGAGCAGATAAGGGAAGCATTGTCTGCATATTGAATGACTGAGGCAGGTTTGGCAGTGGAACAAAGATCGTTAGTAAAAATAATGAAAAGTAGAGGGCCAAGATTGGAACCCTGTGGGACACCAACAGTAATGGTAGTAGGGGAGAGAGTTTATTATCCCATAAGGTGGCTTGTTTATGGTTAGAGAGAGAACTATGAAACCAGCATAAGGTTTCAGTGCTGAAGGTGAAAGAGGCAAGACTGTTAAGAAGTATTTGATGAGCTACTGTGTCAAAGGGTTTTGACATAATAAGGAAGGGGGCAGAGACAAGTTGTTTTTTGTTTTTGAGGTGATTTACAGTATTGGTGAAACTTATAAGAGTGCTATTAGTACTATGTTTGAGGCGAAAGCCATGTTGAGTATTAGATAATAGGTTGTTCTTAAGGAGGTAGTCTAATGTTTGCTCATGTAAACCTTTTTCTAAGATTTTTGGCTAGTGGTGACAGAATGGTTCATAGGTTCATAGGTTTATACTAGGCTATCTGCCCTAAGGCATTTATAAGCCTAGCCCAAATTTTTGTGGCTTACGCCACCCCTTATATGAAAAAATACTGTGCCCATTAGTTTGTTGTGCCTCTGTCCAGCAGTGACACAGAGATGATTCCCGGGGTAAACCTACGATCTCCCATCCACAGGTCTAGATTTCTCTTGAACAGAGTCAGCGAGGTGCTCTGCCTCACATGGACCGGGATTTTATTCCACAGCATAGGGAGTCTCTGAGTGATAAATCTATCCCTCCAGCACGTCCTATTTATATCCGTGCTAAGGTTTAAGTCACTTGCTCTAGTGGTTTTGGTGGATTTGGATTTTTGAGGTGGAGCATGTCCATTAATTCGGGTTGGACATGGCCTTGTATGTCAGGCACATGTCACCTCTGAGCAGACGGTATGCGACTGAATAGAGCTGGAGTTTCTTCAATCTGGCAGCATATGACAGATTTTGGAGTCCCTTTATCCTTTTGGTGAGGAACTTTTGGGGTCTCTCCAATTGCTGCAGATGTCGGGTGAGATACATCCCGAATGGGGCATTGTACTCGATCATTGGTCTGATAAGTGAAGAGTACAGGGGAACAATAACCTCACTAGATCTGGATGTGAATCCCTTCATGATCAGGTGGGCAATGTAGAAGGTCTTTCTAACCACTTTAGCAATGTGAGTGTCAAAAGAAAGGCCACTGTCAACCTGGGTCCCCAGGTCCCTGATAACCTCTTCTGTGCTTAGTGGATTGCCACCTATATGGTAGCTTGGGGTTACCTTGTTTTTCCCGAAGGGTATGACTATACATTTTTTGGCGTTTAACTTCAGGCCATGGCTCTGGCACCAGCTATCTGTTTCCGTGAGTCCCTTCTGAAGGATATCCGTGTCTGATGCACTTTCCACTAATGCGCCCAGTTTGCAGTCGTCTGCAAACTTTGTCAGCCAAAGTCCTCCTATGTTGGCCTGTACTTCTGAGAAGTAGATGCCAAACAATAGGGGGCCAAGGACCGAGCCCTGTGGGACACCACTTGTGACCGGCTTGGAGTCTGACACAGCGCCAGCAACTCTAACCCTGTGGGTTCTGTCCTTAAGCCAGTTTGCAACCCATCTTGTGACATATGGGTTTACATTTAAGCTGGTAAGTTTTTCTACAATACCCGAGTGGGGTATTGTGTCGAAAGCCTTTGCAAGGTCAAGGTAGGCTGTATGGACTGCCTTTCCTCATCAATGGCCTTGGTGACTGTTTGAAGAAGTCGACCAAGTTCAAAAGGCATGATCTTCCCTTGACAAAGCCAAACTGGGTCGGGTCCAATGTCTGCAAGTCCCCTATATCTTTGTTTATGAGCTCCATTATGATCCTCTCCATAGCTTTGCAGACTAGACTTGTTAAGCTTATGGGGCGTAATTACCAGGGTCCGTAGGCGCCGCCTTTGTGGAGTGGGACAACAGTTGCCGACGCCACTCCTTGGGCACGTATCCTGTGGTAAGGCTGAGATTAAACAGCTGCCTTATGTGCGGGTTTAATTCCTCATTTAGCTCGTGTAGCACACAGCCGGGGACACCATCCGGTCCCATTGATGCTGTGTTTTTAGCTTTAGAGAGAGCAGCTTTCACCTGCACATTTGAGATGTCCGGGAGGCTACACTCGGCTGGGATAGTTATCTCTCCTTTAGGGGAGAGGGGTGAAGTTTGCACTGAACCTGTCTGCCAGTATGTTGGCAATGTCTGTGGGTTCAGTGATTTTTGTATCATTTTGGACTAATTCTGAGCATATCTGGGAGTTTCCACCCAGGTTCCTAACATAGCTGAAAAAGGCCTTATGATTGTCCTTTGAATCCATGGCAATTTTTCTCTCAAAATTGGCCTTAGTTGATTTTATGAGTGCTCGTATTTTTTACTAATAATGATCAGGGGTGACTTCCCTTTTATGGATTTTGTTCTATCATGTAATAGCTTTCTCCTCTTATTGTAAAGTTTGTTAATGGCTGGGGTCCACCAGACTGGACGTTTGCCCTTTGTGGAAAGAGTCTTGGTTTTATTTGGGATTGCCTGATCCATGCAGTCCTGGAGGTGTTCATAGAAGGCATTTGTAAGGGCTTCCGCAGCTTGGGTTGTGGTTTCCACTGGCTCAGGGCCTTGAAGGATACCACACCAGTCTTGAGTAGTGTGAAGTTTGCTTTAGAGAAGTTCTTCACTATGGTCTTTTTGTTTGGGGTGGGGGGATGTGGATTTCCAGTGAGATTAGTTTATGATCAGATCTCACCAATGAGGGATATACTTCGGTGTGGAGCATTTTGTCCCCATGTTTGTGACAATGAGATCTAGTATATTTTCTCCTCTCGTGGGAACAGTGACTAGCTGTTCCATGGCATTTGAATTTATGAACTCCAGGAACCGTTGGGCTAGAAAGTTAGGGCTTGAGTAATGTTCCCAGTCTATATTCGGGTAGTTGAAGTCACCCAATATGATGGTGTTTGGAGATACATTTATACCCTCCAGTGTCTTCAGGAAGGCTGTGTAGGGTTCCTGAGTTTGAGAGGGTGGCCTGTAGCATGCTACAATTTGTAGAGCAGTTTTGCCTATGGTTAGTTGCACCTGGATGGTTTCAAGCTTCGCGTTGCCACCAACCTGGAGGTGTGGGTATCCTTTATGAATATGGATACACCCCCTCTTTTGTGGTGTGGTCCGGGTTTTGGGGCCGGAACGCATGATATGAGGTAAAACCTAATAGTGCCGGGGTGCTCTCAGGAGCCTTGAACCAGGTTTCAGTTACAGCACAGACATCGATGTTCTCCATACTGAGAAGGGCCTCGAGTGTGTGCATTTTGAGATTTAGACTTCTGGCATTGAGCAGCATTACCCTCAGTTTCTTCCCATTTTTGTTTTCTAGGGTTATAGTTCTATAGTTGGGAAGATCAGTGTATGGACCTCCTTTGTGAAGGGGTATGACATGGGATATTTTCCAGAGAAGAGGAACATATTGTTCAGAGATAGGGCAGTTTATTTGTATTGATATATGGTAAGCGATGGATGTAGCAGCAAGTTTTAGAAATTCATCTGGTAACTGATCCGCAGCAAGAGTACAAGGTTTTACTTAAGAGATTTTGTATATAACTAGTTTGGACTGGTTTGAGAGAGAAAAGAGAAGTGTTGAGATTAGTGAGGTAGGGTATGGAAAGATGTGAATTTGCTGTTTTGTTAAGTAATGAGGTTATTGAGGTAATAAAGTGGTATTGAATTGAGTGGCTATGCAATCTGTTGGGCAGTTAGTTGTTGGTACTGGAGTGGTAAGTTCTCCAGAGTTAAGAAGGAGGTTGATTGCCAGAATTTTGGGGGGTTATTTTGGTATTTCAGTTGACATGTTTGTAAGTAAGTTTTTTTTGTCTTATTTAATTTGTTTTTTGGCTTGATTTCTGAGTTGTTGGTAGGAGGCATAATTGATTTTATGTTTGTTTTTAAGAAAGAGAGTCCACGTTTTGTCCCTTTGCTTAAGTGGAAGAATAGTTTCTTTAGCTAAATAAGGAAGTTGTTTGGATTTAGCACGGACTTTCCTGTTTGGGCAAGGTTAAGTACCTGCAGGAAGGCATTATTAAAGTACTGTGCTGCAAAATCCAATTGAAGTGTTTTTAGAGGTGACCAGTCATATTCTTGTAAAAGTGTGTTGAATACAGTGGGGGAAAACTTTTTTTATTATGTACATTGAGCCGCGGTGGTACGGCAGTAGCATTGTTACCTCACAGCAAGAGGTTCTCCCGTTCGATTCTCGGCTTGGCTTGGGAGTGCCTTCTGTGTGGAGTCTGCATGTCCTCCCCGCAGTTGGCTAGCGTTCGAAAGACATGCATGTGTAAATGGGCATGCCTTCGTTGAAGGTTGGGCATCGAGCTGGCACCTCGGCGTTTCGTAAAAATCTGCTGCCAATCATTAGCGGACCGGAGTTCAACTGTGGCGACCCCTTACCGGGAAAAAGCCGAAAAGGCAAACAACAACAACAACATAGCAGAATGAAACATTGTTGGTACTTTGTGTACATTTTCTGATAAGATAGGTTGGGTAGTGATCACTTAGGGAATCAGGAAGACAACCAGTATCATAACTATTATTGGATTTGTTTGTTAGGATCCAGTCAAGTATAGAATACCTGTTGGTGACCTTGTTAATGTGCGTACGATGAGTGATATTTTGAGTGAAAGCATATAAGTTAATAAAGCTGGTGGGAGAGGTAGAGAAACAGGTAAGTCAGTCAAGGTTAAAGTCACCAAGTATAATAGTTTCTTGACAAAAATTGGAGGAGACCTATTCAAGGATGTTTTCAATATGTGTGAGGTTGTTTGCAGGGAAGAGGTAGAGGTCTATTATGATAATGGACTTTCAGGTGTTAATATCAAGACATGTTGTTAAAATTTCAGCTTTAAGGAGTTAAGGTGGAGAAGTATTGAGTTGTACTAAATTGAGGTTGTCTTTAAACATTATAGCAATACCACTGCCACATTTGGATAGTCTATCCTTTCTGAAGACACTATAACCAGCAGGAAGTAATTCTTCAGTTTTTATATGTAACTTGAGACAAGTTTCAGTAATTATGGGTATATCTGGGGAGTATAGGGCAATGGTAACATGGAATTCATTTACTTTTTTGAGGAGGCTTCTGAGGTTGAAAAGTATTACAAGTAGGTCAGAGTTACATCCTTTTAGTGGTGGGAGGTGGGAGATATCAGTAATTGGGTCAAGAGGATGAAGAGGGTTTGAGGAAGTGGGGAGTAAGGGGCCTGGGTTTGGGTGTATGTTTGGAGTTTAATGAGGGTGAGGTAGTGTAGTGTAATGGATTTTAGTTTGGAGAAAAGGCTATAATGTTTATAAAAGCAATAACAAGAGCTATGAATGTGACAATATTTAAGTAGTAGAAGTGTTAAAAAGATTTGGGGAGATGTGAACTGTGTCTCTGAAGCTGTGATGGTTCTGCATAGTAGGTAGAGTAGGAGATGGGTAGATTATAAGATAATAGGAGCAGTAGGGGTAGGAGGTGGTATGAAGAGCTAGCAATAGCAGAGATAACAAGGATGTGATTGAGATGATTGGTTATATTAGCATGATGGTAAAGATACTAATGAAGAAATAAGAGTGAATTGATAGGGGAATGGTAAGTTAAAGGGGTATGATATATAGTGTAATAAAAGAAGAGTGTTATGGTAGGGAGGAGAAAGGTATTTTGGTGAGACAGAGTGGTGTAGGACAACTTACTGGAACATGGACGCAAAGGATACAGAATATGAAGAGGGAAAAATATGGTGGGAAGAGAGAAGGGAGTGAAATTTGGGAGTGAAAGTAGTATTATGTGGGCAATGAGGAATGTGTAGGTGTTTTATAGGAAGACACAAAGAGGAGGGAAGTACCAGTGAGCAATGATTCATTGTTAGGGGGGTGAGGTCATATGAGGAGTGGCTAAGTTAGGTATAAATTACAGGAAGGTGGGGTGGGGTAGGGGAGCAGTGGAACGTGATCGCAGCAAGAGCGAGTGGAGCAGGTTTGCACCAAGACACAAACTGCAAACAGGAAACAAAAAAAAAACAATCAGTAACACACCTAGGGAAGAGGAAGAGCTGAAAAAAGTAAATATGGTGGAGGCTCTATCCAGAATGACAGACTGTAGTTGGAAGCTGACCACAAGCTTCCTAAGATGAGAAATACAATCACAAAAGTGGATAGTAACTACCTAGATATGCAAGTCAGGAAAATGGGGTTGTAGAACACTGATGCTACACAGGTTAGGCAGAATGTTTCTAAGGGTACTGCTAGACAGAGAGCTTGGTCAAGGAAGTCTAGGGACCAATATAAAAATAATTAAATTAAGTGGTTAAAAATACAGGTTATATGGGCAGCTGGCATCCCTTATCATGAGCAAGTCTCCCACCAACATGGAGTCTAGTATACAATGCCAGATTACAAAGCAGTGGACACATACTTTTGCTCATAGCTGTGACTGTAAAGATTTACACATCACAAAGACCAAACACACGGCACTTTTCAAATGTAACCCCTGGCCTCAATGTACAAGATGATACCAAGGGGTGGTAGTTGTAGGAGTTAAACGACAAAAGGAAAAACAGTCTAAGAAAGGGACAAATAGTATAAAACACTCAAACTCAACACAGATATGAACAGAGATTAAAGAAAATTATTATAGTGAATAGTACTCAGCTCTAACAAGAACACACCTCAGGTGTAGCTAATTAAACAAAAAACAGCAGCTGGCAGTTAGGACATTAACACATGAGTATTTTGCATAACAATTATCAGCAACTGGTAATAAAGCAGCATTAGCAGTTAAACTAAATGCAGGTCTAGTGACACAAAAAACAGTGGTTGTGTCTAGTTAAATACAACACCTAAGAACAAAGACAAGGTACATGCAACAGTGAAACAACAAACAAAAACTACTATCCTAACAGCTGTAATAATAACAGATGCTTGATGACTTAGACAACCAGCAAGTACAATTTTACAAAGTCAAACATTCATTTATGGAAAAAAATCTGCAGAACAAACATATGTTCCTTCAAAAAGGCACTAACTACATTGAGAAAGCTGCCGACAGGGATGCTCAGCAGCAGTGAAAAAACATGTATCAAAAAGATGGCACCCGGGATAGCAGGGAACCTATAACACCTAGGAGCAGGAAATTAGGAAAGGGGGAGGGTTGAAATGCTGGTAAGAGGGGGGGGGGGAGACAAAAGGTAAGCACCAAGACATGAACTACAAAGAGGAAACCAAGAAGAAGAAAAAAAAAAACAATTAGTGACACACCTAGAGAAGTGGATGAGCTGAAAAAATGTAAGTATAGTGGAGGCTCTATCCAGAATGGCAGACTTTAGTTGGAAGCTGACCACAAGCTTCTTAAGATGAGAAATACAAATGCAAAAATGGATAAAAACTAGCTAGAAATACAAGAGAGTCAGAGAAATGGGATTGTAGAAGAGAGATGCTACAGAGGGTAGATAGAATGCTTCTAAGGGCAGTGCTAGGTAGAGAGCTAGGTCGGCTAAGTCTAGGGACCAATATAAAAAGTAGATTAAGAGGTTAAAAATTTGTATTATATGGGCTGCTGGTGTTCCTTGCCATGAGCAAGTATCCCACCAAGATGGAGTCTAGTATACAATGCAAAATTACAAAACAGGTGACTGAAATGGACATGTACTTCTTCTGGTAGCTGTGAATGTAAAGATTTACATGCCACAAAGACCCAACATGCAATAGTTTTGAAATATGGCCCCTGGGCTCAGTGGACAAGATGTTGCCAAAAGGAGGTAGTTGTAGAGGCTGAAAGACAAAAGGAAAAACAGTCTGAGAAAGCGACAGAGTGCAACACACTCAAACTCAACACAGATCTGAACACAGATTAAACCAGAGTATGATAGTGAATAGAATGCAGCTCTAACAAGAACACGGCTCAGGTGTAGCTAATTAAACAAAAACCAGCAGCTACAGTTACAACCTTAACACATGAATACTTTCATTACAATTATTGGCAACTGGTAACAAAGCAGCATTAGTAGTTAAACTAAAAGCAGGTCTAGTGAAACAAAAAACAGTGGCTGTGTCTAGTTAAATACAATACCTAAGAACAGAGACAAGGTATATGCAATAGTGAAACAACAAACAAAAAGTACTATGCTAACAGCTGTAATAATAACAGGTGCCTGACAACTTAGACAACCAGCGAATGCAATTTTACAGAGGTAAACATTCATTTACAGAAAAAAAATCTGCAGAGCAAACATATGTTCCTTCAAAAAGGCACCAACTTCACCAAGAACGCTACCGACAGGGACACTTAGCAACAGTGAAAAAACATATATTAAAAAGATGGCTCCTGGGATAGCAGGGATCCTATAACACCTAGGGCCAGAAATTTGGAAAGGGGGAGGGTGGACATGCCAGTAATGGGGGGAGAGGCAAGCACCAAGACACAAACCGCAAAGAGGAAACCAAGAAAAAAAAACAATCAGTGACACACCTAGGTAAGGGGAAGAGCTGCAAAAAGGTAAATATGGTGGAAGCTGTATCCACAATGGCAGACCATAGTTAGAAGCTGACCACAAGCTTCCTAAAATGAGAAATACATATGCAAAAATGGATAAAAACTAGCTAGAAATGCATGAGAGTCAGGGAAATGGCATCGTAGAACAGAGACGGTATGGAGGGCAGATAGAATGTTTCTAAGGGCAGTGCTAGGTACAGAGCTAGGTCAGGAAAGTCTAGGGACCAATATAAAAAGAAGTAAAGGAAGGGGTTAAAAATATAGATTTTATGGGCTGCTAGCATCCCTTGCCATGAACAAGTGTCCCACCAAGATGAAGTCTAATATGCAGTACAAAATTAAAGAAAAGGCTGCAATGGACATGTACTTTTGCTGGTACCTGTGAATGTAAAGAGTTATGCACAACAAAGACCCAACAAGCAGCAGTTTTGAAATGTGGTGCTTGAATTCTACGGATGAGATGATGCATAGGGGAGGTTGTGGTAAGGGCTAAATGACAAAAGGAAAAACAGTCTGAGAAAGGGACAGGGAGTGCAACACATAAACTCAACTCAGATCTGAACAGAGATTGAGGCAAAGTATGATGGTGAATAGAATGCAACTCTAAGAAGAACATCACTCAGGTGTAGCTAAAGAAACAAAAAACAGCAGTTGCAGTTACAACCTTAACACATGAATACTTTGCATTACAATTATCGGCAACTGGTAACAAAGCAGCATTAGCAGTTAAACTAAACGCAGGTCTAGTGAAACAAAAACAGTGTCGGTGTCTAGTTAAATACAATATTTAAGAACAGAGACAAGGTATATGCAATACTGAAACAACAAACAAAAACACTATACTAACATCTGTAATAATAACAGGTGCCTGGCGACTTAGACAAACAGCGAGTGCAATTTTACAGAGGTAAACATTCATGTACGGAAACAAATCTGCAGAGCAAACATATGTTCCTTCAAAAAGGCAACTACTTGGTTGAGAATGCTAGCGACAGGAATGCTTAGCAACAGTGAAAAAACATATATTAAAAAGATAGCTCCCGGGATAGCAGAGATCCTATAACACCTAGAGGCCAGAAATTTGGAAAGGGGGAGAATTGAAATACCAGTAAGAGGGAGGAGAGGCAAGCATCAAGACACAAACTGCAAAGAGGAAACCAAGAAAAAAAAATCAGTGACACACCTAAGGAAGGGGAAGAGCTGAAAAAAGGTAATAATGGTGGAAGCTCTATCCACAGTGGCAGACTGTAGTCAGAAGCTGACCACAAGCTTCCTCAGATGAGAAATACAAATGCAAAAATGGATAAAAACTAGCTAGAAATGCAAGAGAGTCAAGGAAATGGGGTTGTAGAATACAGATGGTACAGAGGGTAGATAGAATGTTTCTAAGGGCAGTGCTAAGTAGAGAGCTAGGTCGGGGAAGTCTAGGGACCAATATAAAAAGAAGTAAATGAAGGGGTTAAAATATGGATTATGTAGGCTGCTGGTGTCCCTTGCCATGAGCAAGTGTCCCACCAAGATGAAGTCTAGTATACAATGCAAAATTACAAAACAGGTGACTGCAATGGACACGTACTTTTGCTGGTAGCTGTGAATATAAAGATTTACATGCCACAAATACCCAACATGTGGCAGTTTTGAAATGTGGCTCCTGGGCTCAATGGACAAGATGATACTGAGGATGTAGTTGTAGGGGTTTTGCTGGTAGCTGTGAATGTAAAGATTTACATGCCACAAAGACCCAGCACGTGGCAGTTTTGAAATGTGGCTCCTGGGCTCAATGGACAAGATGATGCCGAGGGGAGGTAGTTGTAGGGTTGTGCTGGTAGCTGTGAATGTGAATATTTAAACGCCACAAAGACCCAACATGTGGAAGTTTTGAAATGTGGCTCCTGGGCTCAATGGACAAGATGATGCTGAGGGGAGGCAGTTGTAGGGGTTGGTCAAGAGTGCCACAGACAGGGACGCTCAACAGCCGTGAAAAAACATGTTACTTAATCTTGTTGGATAACAAGTTTCTGCATTCAGAAAATTAAAGAAAACATGTTCTAGTTGATACCTCTCTGCTAATTGCTTTCTATTGTCTATAAACTTATTAGTCTCTGTTATACTTTGACGTGAGGGTCATTTGTAACATGTATTCCATAACCCTCCCAAACAACCTTATTACTATTATACAAATACTCCTATTTCTTTTTTCCTAATTCCCATCTTCTGTTTAATATTTTAGCATAATTTCCAATTACCTTTCTCTCTGCCATACTGCTTTGCTCTGTATACTTTGATAGTTACATCCTCTGCTAACAGCACCTATCTATTCTACATTGTATCTTCTACTTTTCCCAAATAAAGCTGATTTATTTCTATTTTACCTACATTTCTATGCCTTACATTTCACGGAAGATACAACCTAACTGTCTTCCTTCATATAAAATACTCCTTTCCTACCTACCCTCTATCAGCTTTCAGACTCCACCACCAGTAAATATCCTTCTTTTCTGCTACTTATTTTTCCTTCTTGGCACCTACTTCCCTTCCCTACTACCTGCCAACAATAACATTCAGATTCCTTTACTTAATCATGCTACTACTCTGCTTATCCTCTATTTGTCTCCTGCTACTGGGCCATCTGTCATCCTACCATGACTCTGTGATAGCTCTGAACATATCTCCAACTCTGTCCCAACCACCTTTTCACACTTCCTCACTACGCTCTCCACAATTCACAACAAACCTATTTAATGATGTCTCTCACCTTTACTCCAAATATAGACTGATTAACTCTGTTTCAACTCAAACCAAAACAAAATTAGGTGGAAAAATACTCTCCAAAAACAAATATTGATAATTCCTCAATTTACTAGAATCCTTCTAGGAGGAGATATTCACCCTATTCCTGGCCCCACCTATCACAATGAGCATCTTCTCTTCCACAAACTACTCTAACCCTACAATGGTCAACCCCTAACCCCAGTAATCTAACTTTAGCTGCCATAAATTTTAGAAGCATAAGCAATACAACTGCTGAACTACATGCCTGGATTACCCAACATAAGCTTGATATTCTCCCTGTAACTGAAACTTGGCTTAAATTCAACATAAATGACTCTGAAATTATACTTCCCAGATATAATATCATCCATAATGACAGTATAAAGAGGAAAGGTGGTATCATTGTTTTAATGTTTCCCAGCAACTACCACATTTCCCCCTACCACAAACCAATACCAAAATTCAATTCAGCAGAGCTTCTTATAACTTTCCTGAAATTAAACAACACTAAACAAATATGTGTTACTTTTCTTTACATCTCTCCTGGCAACAATACAACTATACTGAAAGATATCTTACTCTGGATATCCATAACAATTCCAGAAGAAATAATACCACTAGATGACGTGAATGTCAGTTAGTTGGACATAAAATCTAACCCCCCCTACATCTAGTGTGAACTTATTTGGTTTCGCTCAACTAATTAATTGCCTCTCATATTGTAGCAAGGCAGCAAATTCCCTGTTAGACTGGATCCTAAAAATGGACCCTAGCAAATTCACCACCTCCGGTACAATGTCTTACTGTCTCAGTGATCATCTCTCAATCTATACAACCAAACAGACCATGTGGGAGAAACAGACAAATGTAGATTTTGTAATACAGAATTGGAAACAGTTGCACACCTTGTTGCTGGTTGTGACATACTAGTGGCAGAAGGACTGTATACTGAAAGGCAAAATAATGTGGCAAGACTGTTGCACTGGGGAATTATGCAAACATTATAGTATTGAAGTGGCTGAAAAACACTGGAAACGTGAACCACAAAGCATCATAGAAAATGATGAAGTCTACATCACATGGGATCACCCATTACTAACAGTTCAAAAGATAGATACTAGAAAACCAGATATAGTGGTCCATGAAAAGAAGACAAAAGTAGTATTGATCATTGAAATCACTACACCCAGTGACTATAGTGTCTTGCATATAGAGAGACACAAAGTCATAAAATATCAAGATTTGCAGGCAGAAATGAGACCAATGTGGAAGAAAGATACCCAGACAGTTCCAATAGTAGTAGTAGGAGCAACTGGTCTTATAAAAAAAGAATCTACAATCATATTTAGATTGTAGACCAATAAATGTAACTCCTTATGAATTTCAGAAGGCATCATTACTGGGCACATTGTGGGTGCTACAAAGAGCACTTCTGGCTGACATCAAAGGCTGCAACAATACTAATTTCATGAACTTTAACAGTACTTTGACTTAGGAATGGGGTCCATTCCAGTCATGGTATTAGAAGCCCAAAAGATTTGGAGGAATTTAAAAAAAAGCAGGCATCTCACATCCACTTAAAGAGCATGTTTATAAAACAACATATAATCTTTCTAAGTTTAACCCAGAAATATTCATTACTAACGTATCATCTATTAACTGGAACTTCCTAAAATTCTTCCCCTTAGATGATGCTTCAGTACAACTTTTTATATCTTAAAATAGCATAGCATCTCATAGAAAGAAGAGACTAAAAAAAGAATGCATTTTGGCTATCAAAAAAAAGAGTAGAATGCTAATGCAAAATATAAATAAAGCATGGAAAGAATGGCAAAAATATAGACCACCACCATATCTTAAAAGCTTCAGAATCCTTCACAATCATATCAAAAAGCAAATCAATGAAGACAAAAAAATACACTATAACAACTATCAGTACAATAATAAATACAACCCTAAAAAATTCTGGACAACCATTAAAGAAATTTTCCATCCCAGCCATAAATTAATCCCTAACCCCTCTCCCAATAACTCATCACTTGAAACCATAGTACAATTCAACTCTTATTTTTTAGATAGTACAGCATCTATAACCAAGGGTTTTCCAATACCTAATCCTAACCCTGTCCAGCAAGCACGTATCACCACATCCAGTTTCAGTTTCAAACCTGTGCCTACAGTCTATATAAAACTATTCTTTCCCCCTCTATAACTGCATGTTTATTGAGATATTTACAGAATATGAAAACATAAATTTAATTGTATAACTAAAAATACAAATAATACTGGATAATTTCTCAAGATGTGCAACTTACAGTGCAAATATTAAAGACAGTTTTCTTCAACATTTAAGATTTCACCTAATGTCAGGCAACAGTTTGTAAGTCACTTGGTTTTTGAAGTATTAAGTAGATATGGAATGTTGCTTATTTTCATAATTACTAACAAACAACTAATACTATTCCAGTATGGTGTGACAAAAAATAGCATTTTCAGTGAAATTTCTTTCTTTTTTTTTTTTTTAACAAGAAAATCTTTATTAAATTAACATGTATGACATAGGCAATCTTACGTTTATATAAAGTGAAAATAAACCATACTGACACAATCTCAATTGCAAACATTATACATTACAAACCATGCCAACACAACTGTAGCTGCAAACATTATACATCACTTATAATATATCCAGTCATTGTCAATCAGCCATTACATAGCTCATTCAAATCCTGCCTTCTTTTAAACCTTGTTCCTTCTCTGCATGTATTGATCCCATAATTCCCATTTTTTCCTATGTAATTTGCTCCTACCCTTTTCTAAAGATCCCAGTTCCAGTTGTTTCATCTCTGTTATTATCTTAGCTACTTCTAGTAAAGTTGGTTTAGACTTTGATTTCCATTTTCTAATAAGTATTTTTTGGCAGTCACCATAATTAGACTCAGCAAGGCCTTACTCTGTCTAGGCAATTCCAATTCTGTATCATAGAAAAAAAAATAATTTCCTTAGTTACACCAATTTGCTCACCCAGCATCTCCAACACAGCAGTCTGCAGGGAATCTTTAAAGTCTGCCAACTCATTACACTCGCAGAAAATATTTTCCCAATTACTTCTTTCTTCCCCATCACACCTCCAACATTTGCTGTCTACCTGAGGAAAAATTCTTTGGAGTCTACTTAGGGTATAAATACACCTATGTAAGCACTTCCAAGCAAAGATCCAAAATCGTCTACACTTTGCTGCATATTTGGGAGACATACATATATCCTCCCATTGTTTCTTTGTGAATTGCTTATCCAGTCTCCCTTCCCAATCCTTCCCAACCTTCTCTGATTGATTCTTATAGCTATCGTGGAATATTTTATATGCTCTGCCAATTATCTATATAAAACTACTCTTAAACAAACTCAAACCATTCTCTAGTTCAGCTGATGACCTGCCAAGTGAATACCTTAAACCTGCCTACTCTGTCTCGATCCTTATACATAGGTCAATCCAGGAATTCCATGTTTCCTCTCTCTCTGGAAAAAGGCAGACATCATCCCATTGCATAAATGAGTAAATTCAAAAGATGTCACTAACTTTAGATATATAGCAATCTTACCCCTCCTCTCCAAAATACTTGAAAAATGTATTCAAAAACAATTGCTAAACTATTTCCTGTGGGAAGAACTCTTATCCCCCACATAATATGGCTTCCATCCTTCCCATAATACTACCACTGCACTTATAACATATATACATACTGTCAATAAAGCTATAGATAACAGCAAACTAGTCTCTTCCTTATTTCTAGACTTGTCTAAAGCCTTCAACACAGTTTGTCACAGCAAATGTTTACTTTGAATGTCTGCATTAGATTTCTCTCAGCCCACCCTTCTATGGTTCAAAAGGTACCTATCCAATAGATATCAGTGAGTAAAATAGCACTCCACCCTCTCTCCAAACCTCCCAGTCACCACTGGTGTACGACAAGGCTCTATCCTTGGCCCCCTCTTCTTTAACTTTCTCACCAACACCCTCCACACATACACACAAGAGATCTGCCTAATACACTATGCCGATAACTCCACAATCATTTGCACATCTGACAATGTGGTACACCTCCAAAAACTACTGAGGGAGCTGTAATTTCAACTTTAACATGGCTTAGTAACTCACAGCTCATATTCAACCCTAAAAAACACAAACTAATACTTTTTTCCAAAATCCCTTTCCCATAAAAAAAACAATTTAAAGCCCTCTCTCTTGATAATACAACCATTGAAGTCACATATCATAGCAAATTATTAGGGATAATAGTGGACAATAACATTAAATTAACCTGCATATACAAAATTGCATAAGAAACATTCACCAAAAACTAGTAATGCTTTATGGAGCCAAAAACTTTCACACCATCGCAAAAGAAGCTACACTTACCACTACATACCCCCCCACACACACACACACACACACACACACACACACACTTTTTTCTATTGTGCTCCCATCCTTACTAACCTTCAGGCATCACAAAAATCAAAACTTGAACAATGCTATAACAAAGTTGTTAAATTTGCCACAAATACCCCTTTCAGGCCCTGCCACTGCATAGAACTAAGGCCTGGAACTCCGCACCTCTAGCCATCAGGTCAATAACATCCCTCACATACTTCAAAACCATTCTTAAAGACTTCCTAGCCAAAAGCTGGTTCTATTCTTGCTCAACACAAGGATAAACTATATACCTAAATGCGGACAAATACCTATTCATACTTTACACTTATTTGTTCTCCCTTCTTCACTCACTTTCTTACTTCTATCAGTTTCCCTCCCCTATGGCTTTCTCTCTAAATATACCATAAGCCTGCTTTTCTCTCACTTTGTATTGTAATTCCTGTTTGTATTATACTAACTTACCTTTAATTTGTCATATAACTTATTATCTACTCTTAACCAACATTTTCGTAGTATGTCTAATTTGGTATAATTATTTAAACTGTGTTTGATTTTGTATTATTTTTAAAGACTGTATAATCATTATTCCTAAAATCTTTTGTAATACTTTGAAGCTTTTCTCCCCGGGCCTCTACCAAAAATGGGCTCCTACCCAGTCGGACTTTCCTGGTAATGTCCAATGCACTTGACTAAAGTGTCCCCATCCCCACCAGGAGGGGTAGTCTTCTAAATCTTGTCCTCACAAACCTTTCTGTGAATTGTACCAAGCCACTTCTTATGACCTCCTACTTAAATCCAACCCTCTCACTGTGACATTCTCTCTGAAACCTGCTTTATTAACCTGAATAATACCCTTATATTTGGGGATTACTCCAAATGTAATTACTTACTATGTACTAGTATTGATAATTACAAATGGTATAACTCTTCAGGAAACATGTACTTGAGGGTACTGCCTACTCCTAGTTGTATCCATTTGATGTACACATAATGACAAGTTTAAAATGAAACCCATACAGTGGGACTTCCATATCAGCAAGCCCTAAGTAAGAGAAAAAGCTCCTGGCCTTGTATAAAATATTCCAGCTCATCATTATAAAAGTGATTTAAAACTGGTAAGCAAGCTCCTCAAATGTAACATTAGAAAATTCAAGGCTGACTATTCACTTGGGATGTAACTAATTTAGAAGTCAATCATAAGGTCTTCTTTGGCTATATTAGGAAGCTTAGAGATAACCAACAATTCTCTTGATGTTCATCAGGTTTCACTGCTGCAGTAATAATCATGTGGGTATTTCTTGCTGTGTTAGCCTTTGGCTGGCCCGACTGCCAGATATTTAATTCCCTCCTGTTGGCCTGGGTGACACCCTGCACCTGGCATCTGGACATTGGGGTATAAGGGTCAAAGGCCAGTGACATCTTACAGCTCTTTCTTGCCATTGAAGCCCAAAGCAACCTCATCATAGACAGTGCTGGTCAGTTCGAAAAACGTAGTGCTTCTCAAAGCTTAGTGCCTCGTTAGGGAAAACTTCCTTTTCTGTTTTGATTGTGTGCACTTAGATGAGTTCTAGAACTAATATCTGTCTTGATTATTGAAAACAAATTCCACATTGGGATTTTCACTCCCTTTGTCTTTTTTTGCTTAGGCGTGGAACATGACATTCTTAATTGTCCCCATTGTGCCCATTTCAGTAAATGCACGATTCATTGTAGGGCTGTGTTCCAATACCTCAAAACCATTCCCAGGACCAAACCTAAGGGCAAATGTAAAAATATTTTTCTTCCATGCCTCAGCCTAGGCCTTCAGGCTTCCAACCCACACAGGCCTATCAACCGGATTTGCTCAGACTGGCAGAGGATTCACTCCACATTGTGACTTCCAGGCAGCACAGTCCTACTAGACCTCCTGCCCTTACAGAATCTGTTTCAGTGAAAAGAAAGAGGAATCCTCAGATTCTTATTATTCAGATGAGGATGAGTTGACTTCTGTAGACCAATTGTCCACACACTCATATGCTGATTCTGACTCAGAGGACATTTTAGCCTAAGCTTTACCATCTGAGGACTTTCCTTTGAAGAAACACTCTATAAAAATGAGGGAGAATTTCGACTGAGAAGCTTAGGATTACCCTCAGTCTAAAAACAGTGTCAGGGAATAAACCTTTGGCCATTCCTCCAGTATTGGAAGTTATAGATGATGTTATTTCTGAGTCATCCCCGCAGTCCGACTCCCATGCACCTGCTCCTAGGAAGCCAGGCCAGTTTTACAGGGTACTACATTCCCACAAACACCTTTTTAGGAATCTTACTGCTGATCCTTAAGTGGTGACTTGGGGTCTTAGGGAGCTAAGGGCGGCACATCCAGGAATGGACTGCCTAATGATAAAGAGGGGAGAACCCTGGATCATTTCAGCAAAAAAAGTTTATAATTTTGACACCCTGGCTATGAGAGTTCTCAATTGCCAGTTCCATATGGTTAAGTACCAGGAAACTCTGTTGGACTATATGAAAGATAAACTGGGGGAGGGAGATGGAAGACAGAGCTCTCTCCAAGGAACTGCTAGAAATCTGGAACTCTATTTTCCAAGTGCAAAGCAATCTTTGCATTGTGTCTGTGATGCTGTAGAAACATAAAGCAGGATGACTGCTTCAGGGTTTGTTATGCACAGGCAGACCATGTTAAGTATGAGATTCTAGGTCCCTTCAAAGCAAAGATTTTTTGTTCAGACCCAAAGAGGAGGCTGTTTTCAAAAAACTGGAGAAGAAGACTAAATCTATGCAGATTATCAAAGACTCTCTGTAGGTTCAGCCACCTAGGTTTGGTAGAAACTATTCTATTGTCTTGGTCCTTTCCTCCCTCAAAACAAAGGCAAAGAGGGAAAAGGTTCAGAAGGGATAGATATCTGTGGCAACATAAAGGATAGCAACCAGAATATACTTCCAGGCCCAGGAGGGTGCAATCATGACTCAGCCCATCTCCTCCTTATTCCCTGCTCCTCAACTCCCACACCAACCACTCCTCCCTCTAAACCCCACTATTCCTACAAAAACTAGTAGGGAGGTTAGCTTTTTTTCACAACATATGGGCCAAAATTACCCAGGACATCATCAAATCTGGTTACAAACTCTCTTTTGCCTCCCTCTCAAAGCCTGCTGGTGTTTCTGCCATTCCACCAAATCACCTAAAACCTTTGAACTAAGTAGGTCCACTTTAACAGCAGGGCTCCAAAGAAGAGGTACCTTCCCAGGGACAAAGGGATATTAATCAAGGCTCTTTCCAGTTCCAAAAATAGAGTGATCATGGAGGCCCATTTTAGATTTGTGAAAACAAAACAGATTTTTTTCTGGTCCCAAAATTCAAAATGCTTATTTTGCAAAAACGTCTACCTATGTTTGTCCAAAAATCTACATGGTCACCTTGGATCTAAAAGATGTTAACTTCACATTCCCATTGCAAGATCTCACAGGAAGCATCTAAGCTTCAAAGCAGGTTGAAATCATTACCAATTCTCTGCTATGGCCTTTGGCTTATCATCTTTACCCAGAGTACTTACCACATGTCTGGCTCTAGTAATAACTCCTTGCTAGGCCAAGGGCATTCAGATTTTCTCTTATCTGGATAACTGCCTGATCCAAGGCAACTCTGTGGAGGAGCTTCTCTCTGCCCTACAACAAACCATGACAGTTCTCTCCTCTCTAGGTTACACTCTGAACCAAAAAAGTCCAACATCTCCCCATCCAGAAAACCAGTCTTTCTATGGATTTTGCAGGACACAAACCTGCAAATAGCTTTCTTTCTATAGGAAAATATCTCTTTTCTAACCAACTACTTCTTGTCTCTTCTTCCCCTAAATTCTGTTTCAACACGGGAGGTTCTCAGACTTCTGGCATACATGGCTTCATGTAGTTTAATGATTTCTCTAGCCAGGCTTCATATGAGGAAAATCCAATGGTACTTGAAAAATGTTTGGAATCAGCACAAGCAATTCCTCAACCAAGAAATTTCACTCCTCCCTGTCTGAAAAGGGAATATAAATTGTGGATCTCTACTTGCAGTCAGAACATTGCAGTACCCTTCAGGATCTCTCACCCACATCAGATTCTTGGGGAGCACACTCCAATGACCTATAAGCTTAAGGAAAATGGGAACAAAAATTTCAGAAAATATACATAAATCCGACGGAAATGAGAGCTGTTCTCATGGGCATCCAAGCTTTCAAGGAAACCTGGAAACCAGGGACTCTACTGATAAAGGCAAACATCAAAGTGGTGTGATACATAAGAAGCAGGGGGCATACATTCCTAACCTCTGTACTGTCTAACCATATCCCTATGGGACACTGCTCAGGATCTGGGCCTTCATCTCCTAGCCAAATACCTGCCAAGAGAAAACAACTCTTTTGCAGATCACCTCAGCAGGTCAGAAGTGAACCCTCATGATTGGATCCTGAACAACAGAGTATTCAAACTCCTCTGTCTAACTTGGGATATGCCAGAAATAGACAGTTTTGCTTCAGATCAAAATCATCTACAAAAATTTTGCAGAATGGCCAAACATTCACTGGCCTGGAGAACAGGTGCCTTTTCTTTACCACGGACAGGTCTGTTTCTTTTTGTGTTCCTTTCCATTCCCTACTTCTCATTCCCAGGGCACTACTGAAAATCAGAGAGGAAGGCCCAAAGTGATCCTAATTGCACCCTTTTGGCCATAGCAACATTGGTTGCCTCTCCTGCACAGCCTCAGCAGGAAAATAACTATGGCCACTTCCTCAACAAGTGGATCTCCTGACACAAAAACAGGGGTTCCGTCATGTGCCCCAACCTCACTGCCTACAGACTAATAGAATGGCTAATCCACTACTTCTTAAGGCCTTTCTTTGAACAAGAATGTAACTGACATTTTAAAAGAAGCTAGAAAACATAGTGCCAGAAAATCATACAATTCAAAATGGAAAAGGTTTTCTATTTGTTTGAAACAACAGAATATCTCCCTAACATCAGCAGAGATCAATCATGAGCTTACTTACCTCTCCCTAACCCCTTATGAAGCAATTCCTTAAGTACGTTATTCAACTGAGTCCTTCCAGGCGAGTTTCTGCTCCTCCTTGGGATCTCAATTTCATGCTGGCAAAATTTACTCTCTCTACTGAAAAACAGACTTTTTTAGTAACTATTACATCAGCTGTATAGGTTTCAGAACTCCAGTTGCTCATGTGCACTGGGCCCTTCCTCATTTATCACCAGGACAGGGTTGCTCTCGGGAATAACCCTATTTCTTACTTAAGGTGTTTCTGAATTTACCTTTAATCAGTCCATTCATCTCCCTCCCTCCTTTCCTCATCCTCAAAACAAGGGAGTACATATCCTCCATTCACTTGATGCTCACAGGCAACTCAGATACTATCTGGACAGGACCAAGTCAGACAGAAAGTACAACTAACTTTTTGTTGATTATGCTAGTAACAAAATGGGAAACCGTATAAAAAAAATTTCTAAGTGGATTTCAAACTGTATTGCCCTTTGTTACAAACATCATGGAAAGCAAATTCCACCTCATATCACATCTCATTCCATTGTGCCTTTCCTAGATGGATTCCCACCAGGGAAATCTTAGTGGCTCCCACATGGTCCAATGTCCTTACCTTTACCAAACACTATAAATTTTCATTTTCATCAAATTTAGGACTGGATTTGTTTCTGCATTCTTGCAGGGCATTCTAGCCACTCCTTAAAATCTCCATTTTTCTTCCAGTCTCTCACCTTCTCAGCTTTGAGAATCCTCCCATATGGCAATTATTGCAACAGTGAAGCATGATGAACATAGTTCAGTTGTGTCGACTTATCATAAATGAAGATGTTTGAGTAGGTTCCCTATTAAGTAAGTGAATGCTTAATATAGCGAATTCTGTTTAATCAACAGCTAAATGTCGAAATGGCAAAATCCCAAAGACACAGAACAGCGATTTTTTTCCCAGGGAAAAAAATCACTGGGCCATTTTCAGGACTTTGCTGTTCCCTCCATTGTGGTGCGATCTCGGAGTTGGTATATTTAAGTAGGGGGTGGGGGCCAAGCCCCCCTCTTTATTTTGTGTTTGTTTTTTTTTTTTGTGGACCAGCAATTTTTTTTCCCTGTGAAAAAAATCACTGTTCTATTTGTTTGGAATTTTGTGTTTTCATTTTTTTGGGGTTGATTATACAGAGTTTGCTATTTTAAGTGTTCACTGTTATAATATAGACCCATTCGAGTATCTTCACCGTTGCAGTATATCTTCCTTCCCTCCATCCCCTCTCTCATGCTTTAGGTTGGGGTGGGCATCTCCTTGCCTATCCTTTCCCAGTGTCCTTTCCTCTCTGTCCTTCTCTTTAAATTTTTATGGTTTCTCCTCCTGCACAATGGGAATGTTTTGGTGCCTTTGCTCTGGGCCTGCAGCTTCTCTTGTGGGGGTGGTCTCCTTTTCCTGGGGGCAAGAAAGACCTGTAAAATCGCTGATGACATTTATACCCAGACATCCTGATGTCAGGTGCAGGGCATCCACCAAGCCAGGAGGAGAGAGTTTAATCTCTGGTACTCAGGCTGGCCAAGGACTACCACAGCAAGGAATAACCATATGGTTATTACTGCAGCAGTGAAGACACTCAAACATCTACATATATAATAACTTTACACAACTGTACTTTCCCCAATGGTATGACCTGCTATGACCATAAGGGTAATGTTAATATTCCTTCAGAAAATTTTTCTTCCAACTTCAACCCATCCACCCTCTACTCTGCCCTCATTCCTCCTAACATCTCCTCTTCCAAAATCACTATGGCAAGGTCCTTTAGCACTTTCCAGAATTAAAAACATCAGTTCCATGAGGCCTGTCAATATCTATGGATGTCCGGTGATATGCTGTAAATCTCACATAACAAACCCTGTCCATCAACTCATCAACCCAAGTCCTTCCACTGGTTACATCCCAAGGTTTAGAGAACAGCTGTTGTGGTGCCCTTTCAAAAAGATGGTCTCTCTACTGACCCTAGGAATAACAAGCATATTATTATCACTATTATAATTTGCAAGACTATAGAACACATTAAAGCTAAGATAATAAACAATGATATAGGTGACTTTATACCCCTGGAGGCACACCAATTCAGCTTCATAAAAAGCAGACCATGTCTGCTTAACTTGGTTGAGGTCTTTGAAAAGGTTACTGATGTGAGAGATTAAGGGCACACAGTCCAGTCTACCTACTTGGACCTTGCCAAGGCCTAGTAAATTATCTCCCATGCTGAAATTATCGACAAACTCTCCCAGCTCAATATTAAACCATATACGGTTCTCTGACTGTATATCACAGGACCCATATGGTTAAGATCAAAAGTATTTGCTGTTGACAGAAAAATGTCATCGTGTCCCACAAGGCTCTAAACTGGGTTCTGTCCTCTTTAGTACAAACTTCTTGGACAAGAAAGCTGATATCAAGGGACTATGGCTAGCCCAGTTTGTAGACGATAAATTGGGGCTTTCACTAAATTCCATTCAGATATTTCATTTCTGCAACAAGTCCTGGACAAAACATTTGGAGTGCTAATTGTTGTCTTACCCTCAATGCAATGAAATGCAGCATAGTTTTTCTTTGCAATTATAGCATCACAACTGCAAATAGTATTGATAACATTCCACTTAAATCTGACACATTTATCAGAGACTTGGGTACCTATGCTGATAACAAACTCTCCTTTGACAATCATGACTCCGTTGTAGTTAGACAATTTTTCTCCCCTGCACATTTCATGGCATCTCCTTAATGTCCAAATAAAGTTATAGTACCACTTAATTCCTCTGTTATTAGGCTCATCATTGAATATAATTTCCACTTTAGCACATGCATTGCGAAGAACCTAACCCAGGTCAACAGACTTCAACATTTCCTCCTCAAAATTATCTTAGGTATCAGTACTTCTTCACCACTCTAAAAGACTTACAGCCCTACCCTTCTACTTAGTGTTGTATATGTTCTTGAGGGGTGATCTCTGCTTAACATTCATTACTATGAATAACCTAGCATTATTTGAATTCCTTCACCTAAACAGAACCAGTAGTAAAGAAAAAATGTGTTCTAAAGATTTAAACCTATACTTTTTTTGCATAAAAAACAGCAGGTGGTGTGACAAATACATAAATCAATGTATCCCCATCTCCTGCCTCTGGAATAGGCTGCCCTTACACATTAAATAAAGTATTTCCCCGGCAACCTTTAAAACTGGTCTGAGTAACTGAATGGGTGATCACACATTTTCACCTGGGATATGTGGCTAAAATTTGCTTAATGGGGAATACTGTCAGTTTCCCAGTAGTACTGGGTAATGTGGCCAAGTTTCTGTGTAATCTCATTGGCCATAAACTGAGTATTATACAATGACTCCCCATTAATATTTGAAAATGTGCATGCTGATTGGCCAGCCCAAACAGTGTGCCCGTTGTAAATCCCACAATATACCAATGGAAAAGTTCCGGTCACCCAGACTTCTTTCCATTGGTATATTGCTTAAATTTTATTTTTATTTCTTAAAAAATAAAAATAAAATCTTTAGCCCCGACTCTGGACATACAAGAGAGACAGGCTGGGCAAAATACTAGGGAAATCAGGTAAGTTATTTAAAATTAAACACACGTACATGATATCCTTGTAGTTCTTCCATGCTGTCTCTCTCCTGCCCTTAAACTGCCCTAAAGTTTTTTTTTTTTTTTAATTAAAATAAAAAAAAAGAAAAAAAGAAAAAAAAAACAGAGCAACGGAGACTTTCTTTTCTCTGCTGCTTCCATTTCAAAGCATTGATGTAGTGGATATGCATGGGGAACGCAAGTACCATACACATGCTTAGTACATCAACTTAAGGAATCAGTGTACTACAAGCCATAGAAGAACAGTAATGCACCATTATACAAAGACATTATTTAAGAAAAGTAAGTATTTTTCTCTTAAATAATGTCATTGTATAATAGCAATAACCGACTCTGTGGTTGTGGTATAATGAAATTTACCCACGGTTGGCTTTATTTAATCACTAGGGTTTCGCCCTAGTGATTAAACCATGCCAACCATGGGTAAATCTTCAATATACCACACCATGTCATCGGTTATTGCTTAAATAACCTATGACCTCCCACACTTGTGTAGTCTTGTTGCAAAACCTTTACTGTGCATAGATGAAAGACCAGATAAACCTAGCTAGAAAGTTTCAACCTCACACGCAAGCTCCAGTCCTCTCCTAGCAGTCAGCATGGTATTTCAAGCCCTAAGACAATTTTTCAGTGCTAGGCCCTGGTCCATCTTAGTCTATCCTGCTCCTGCCTGCCATTTGACTGAATGACTAACATCACACTTGTCCCTCAGAAACTATTTTGCAAGTGATAAGCATAAAGAGATGCTACATGCAGCCTTTCTGGGCTGAACTTGAACTGGGTTAAAGCCTATATAGCTTACATGGCCAACAGTGACTCAGTGGTGACCACAACCCCAAGCCTGGTGCAGGGGGTGTATCCCTTTATTTTAGATCTCTCCCTGTTCTAAGCAGTGTTTTCTGATCCTTGAAATGAATCATCATTGGAGTTATTCAAGATTATTGTCAGGCCTGTAGTCTCAGACTGGTTTAATAAAAGTAATCTTTCCAAGGCATAAAATCCAAGACAATAGAGTTCTATGGATCATAAGGTGCATACAAACCCCTCTGACTTGAGACGGACATGATATCAGGACCAGACTCACTTTTTTATCAATATGGCTATGTTGGGATGTGACTTTCATTTATTTATATTTGACTAGGTCAACCCTGCTGGGCCATGCTCATTTTTGGGGGGGAACCCAGGAATAGATAAAACAAATAATTTAAAACATATAATTCTTAGAAATTTATATTCAAAAAATATAATTCTTAACAAAAGAGACAAGTCGTGACATCACATTTTATACAAAGCAGATTACATATATAAACAAGTTAATCTATTGTACTGCAGACTGAGTTACATAAGTAAAAATGCCTGAATACTTTGAAATAGTTATGCTGTGAGGATAAAGCAGATATCAAACTAAAACAATATATGCAATTTAAGTTATCAAACTATGCTTCAATTTTTGTGCTTCAAAGTGCTGGAAGAGGAGATGGGAAATGCCATATTGATGAAAAGATATAGTGTTGTATCAAAGGTGTTAGATGAATTTTGGAAGCAATTAGCTGTTCTTAATTCTGTAGAATCATAGTGAAGAGTACCATGGATGAGAAATGGAGTGACTGTGGATGAAAGGAAATCCAAACGAAGCATAGTGGAGATAGAGGAAAGGAAAAAAAAATAGCAACTACTCTGGGAAGGGTTTGGAAGATGAGTGGCACAAGGAAGGTGGGAGGCAGCAGAGATTTGATTTGCAAGAGGTAGCTATGGTAAGAGAAGATGTGTTCCTGATTTGGATTATATAAAGGACTATATTCCAGGTAGTACAGTCACAAGATTAGAAATAATTAAATCATAGTAACTGGAATAATACTGTTACAAGTCTAGCTGGAAGCCAATTTCCTTGTTTTTGGTATGCTAGAGAAGTTCCAAGAAGTGCAGTACGCTGAAGACTAAGATAGGATTTGCATCTTTTTTGAAGAGGGATGGATATGAAACTGATTTTAGCTTGGGAGTAGAATTTTCCCTTCATTGGTTAGTAAGACCATATCTATTCTACCACCTGTTCTGCTGGAGGTTTTATTTTTATAGGGAAGGTGTTTGGTGATGAATCTTTAAAGTCCTGTTGGTAATGTAGCAGGAGAGAAGGGATCTTGGTCCTGGGAAGAGTTTTTTTTTTTTTTAACAAGAAACATCTTTATTGAATTATCATTTATAACATATTATACATTTATATAAATGAAAGCAAACCATATTGATATATTTTCAGTTGCAAACATTTTACATCACATATAATCTTCTATACAGTCATTGTCAATCAAACATTACATAGCTCATTCAATTCCTGCCTGGCCTTAAACCTCATTCCTCCTCCAAAACATTATTTTGCATTTTTTGTTCCCACACTTCCCATTTTTTTCTATGTAATTTGCTCCTACCCTTTTCAAAAGACCCCCTTCCAGTTCTTTGTCTCTGTTACTATATTCACTACTTCTAGTACAGTTTACTTAGACTTTGATTTCCATTTTCTAGTAACTGTTTTTTTTTTTTTTTTTTTTTTTTTTTGGCAGTCACCAGAATTAAACTCAACAAGACCTTACTATGTCTAGTCAATTATGATTCTGTATCACAGCTCACAAATATCATTTCCTTAATTACATCAATTTGTTCACCCAGTATTTCTGACAGAGTAATCTGCATGGAATTTTTAAAGTCTGCCAACTCATTACACTCCCAAGCAATATGTTACCAATTACCTCTTTCTTCCCTATAACACCTCCAACATTTACAATCTACCTGAGGAAAAGTTCTTAGGAGTCTGCTTGGGGTATAAAATAGATATGTAAACACATCCAAGCAAAGATCCTAAATCTTCTAGACTGTGTTGCATATTTGGGAGCAATACATATATCCTCCCATTGTTCTTTATGACTTGCTTATACAATCTCTCTTTCCAATCCTTTCTAACCTCCTCTGATTTCTATACTTATCATGTAATAGTTTATATTCCATACTAATTATCCCTTTTTAACAGCCTCTGTTCTAGATTCTACTAAGTACTCTATCAGTGTGGGTCTTTCACACAGAATTCCCCTATTCCTTTCTCTTTGTCTATACTATATCAATCCTTGATACAGAAAATAATCTCTAGCCTATACTCCAAGTGAATTATTGGTCTCTTTCCATTCTATTACCTTTCCCTCTATAATTATTTGCTGCTAATAACTTCGTTCATTTGCTAGTTTTCTCCAGTAAATTCCACCCTCCTCTTGCCTATTCTCTGCACCCCTAATTGCAGTGATTCCTATCAGCAGAATCTCTTTTCTCTATTCCCATGTTGTCTTGGTTCTTAGAATACTGTCTGCTACTATATGAATATAATATTCGGCATGGTTATTGTTATCCTCCTTAAGGATATGCATCCAAAATCCCAGTCTCTCCTTATTTATTGTGCCCGCCTCCCTGTTTCATCATCATCTCTTTCCACTTTGAATTATATCTTTCTGCTACTGCTATGTATAGGAGTCTTACCCATGTAACTCTGAAATACCCCTTCAAATCAGGTAATCCCAAACCACCTTGTTCTATTGGAAGGATCAACCTTTCCCATTTGACCCTTGCCCCCTAAGATAAAATCCTTCAACTCTTTATTAAATGCTATCCACAACTTCTCCTCTGGTTGATAAAAATATGCCTGACCTGTGTATAAAACTAAAGGGACTAAAACATTTTAATTACTTGTATCTTGCTATCCGTACCCATAAAACAGAGCCTTCCAATTTCTCAGTTTTTTGTATTATCTTTTGTTTAGTTTCTTCCCACACATCCTTAGCTACCATAACAGAATCCCTTTTAACCCATAAGCCAAAGTACTTCATTTTAACATGTCCCCATAAATATGGGTATTACTGAACAAATTTGTGTGCAGGTTCATGGTTCATAGCTACTGCCTTTGTTTTATCTTCATTAATTTTGTATCCTCAAAAGACTTGAAATGGTCTCAGAAAGTTCCACAACACTGAAATGTCCTTTTCTGTTTTACCAGGTACAAAATAATATCACCTGCAAATAAAGCTAACTTAAAAAAAATGCTTTTGTTAAATTATCACTTAAGACATAGGCAAACATACATTAACAGAAAAGAAAAGAAACAATTTTAACAATTTTAACAAATCCGTTTAAATACAATATACGTCACATGTATTTTCTTTATTACTAACATCCGTCCAGCATTACAAAAATTGTTAAATTCCTCTCTTCCTTTAAACCTCAGTCTGTTCTTTCCAGTTTCTCTGGTAAAGCAGAATCCCACAGGTTTTCCTTAAGTGATCTGTCTTCTAATTTACCATTTTTTGAAACATCTCATCTTGAGCAGTCTCATACTCAGCCAGCATTTTCTTCATTTTGTTCTCTGATTTTGCAGTTTTATCAGCTCATCTGTATATCTGTTTAAAGCTTCTTCAATTTTTTCCAGCCCTTTGCTATTTGAGATTATATACTTCATTTGTTTGTTTATTTTAATAAGTTCTGAGCACATTTGTTTTATTTTTCCTCTAGATTACTAGAAGTCATGTCATGTTAAACTGCTTTTTGCTGAACAGCATATTAGAACTTGAAAAGAGACCACAGCTCTGTCCCTTGTGAGTCAGTCAGAAATGTTTTCCCCCACCCTCCCAACCGATTACTGTTGTGTTCTTAAACACCACTGTATTTCTAGTTGCCTGCCCCTTATGTTAATTTAACCATATATCTCATTTTACTCTCTGCTTTTACTGGCTTGTGTAAGCACAAAATTATCGTTTTGTGAAATCACTCCCCTTTAACTATTTAAATTTATTGGCCATCCTACTGTATTTCATAGTACCAGAATACAAAAGTGACCACCCCCTTTCAATCTGTCTTGCTGTTTTAAAAATAGCGACTCTCCACTAAAACTTAACTTTTTAGACAGGTAAAACTTAAGTTACTTACTTTCACATCGAACTCCTCTACTGCACACTGCAGTGTTTAGGATACACCATTTTTTTTTCATCTTACCTTTAAGCATCCCTGTGAGTAGCACTTGCTCTAAAACCTACTGGAAAGCACTAGGAAGCCTTAAACTGATACAAGCACTCAACACTCCTTGTTAATAAGGAGAAATTAACTGTAGGCACTAAACAGTCTATAATCGCAAAGTACCTTGCTAAGGTAAGGGAAAACAGCTCTTGCACTTTACAAAAAAAGCTCCAAACCAGGCGTGTCCAAGTGTCAGCTTCTGGTGATTTTTCCTGTCCACCTGGTGAATCTGGGCGTACTGCGGCAATGCAGCAATTGCCTCATGTACACAGATAACCCTCTCCTCTTACCACCCAACACTACAACCTGCGAGAGATGCACTTACATAACCAAACTGGAAGCAAAGCTCTCTCCACCCAAGATTGCGCTAGACAGTCAACAGGAGAAGTTTAACACCCTCACTACACATCAAGCAACACACAGCCCTTCTAAACCAATACCACCAGCACCCTCACATAGCAACACTAAACCCTCATATGCGGAGGCCCTTAACAGTAACCTGCCCAAGCAACAAGGACCTCCGAAGCTGAAACGCAAACAAACACCAATCTCAACCAAAGTGTCACATAGCTCACATCACCAGTGTGCCACCCAACAACAGCCCCTAAGGCAAGACAACGTACCCAACACTTTAGTCATAGGTGACTCTATAGTCAGGCACACTGATGTCCCACTCACCAGGCTGAACAAGGAGAAAATTAGAGTCAGCTGCCTGTCGGGTGCCAGGATCCACCACATAATGCATGCACTAAAGTCACTCCACAACAAGTACAAATATGACTCTGTCATTGTCCATGTTGGAGTGAATGACTTGACATACCTCCCTGGAATACATGAAAAGAGACATGGAAGAGCTCTCAGATCATGTGGCCCAGGCAGGTATGACCCTAGCCCTGGGTAGCATCCTGCCTTCGCCCAGAATGATACCACAATATAAGGACAAAATGATTAACTTCAACAATTGGCTAAGCTTCTGGTGTCATTCAAAGGGGATCCAGTATCTGTCTGCCTGGGATGACATGTGCGACAGACCACAATGCTTTGCCAGAGATGGTCTGCACCTGTCGCCCCCGGGATTCAGGTTACTAGCTAAGGCTCTTGCCACCCCTATAGTGCCTTTTTTAGGCAAAGTTCAAAGGACAAAACTACCACTGTAACAAGTACAAACATGCAAAATCTGAAGGTAATGCTACTCAATGCTAGAAGTCTAAACCTCAAAATGCACTCTCTTGAGGCACTCCTAAAAATGGAGAACATCGATATCTGTGCAGTAACTGAGACTTGGTTCAAGGCTCCAGAGAGCTCCACTGCAATACCAAGCTACAACTCTTACCACACTTTTCGGCCACCAAACCAGGACCGAAACATTAAAGGTGGAGGAGTGTCCATATTCACCAACGATATTCACAACACCAGGCTAGTTGCTCAACACAATGTGTCTGAAATTCTCCAGGTGCAACTAACACTAGGTAAGATTGCAATCCAAATTCTAGCTTGCTACAGATCCCCCACCATGCCCCAAGATTCTCACTACACATTTCTAAACATACTGAAAAATATTAAGATACAACCAAACACCCTAATACTGGGTGATTTCAAATACCCTGCCATTAACTGGGAAAACTACTCATGTACCAACATCTTTGCCCAACGTTTCTTGGAATTCATAAATTCCAATGCCCTGGATCAACTAATCCATAGTCCCACCATGGGCTCCAATATCCTAGACCTGGTCATTACCAACATGGGAAATCAATGCTCCATACCTATGGTCACCCCCTCGTTAGTCAGGTCTGACCATAAGCTAATCACCCTTAACATCCACATCCCGCCCCCACCCCCCAGTAAAGAAACCACCATAAAAAACTTCTCCAAAGCCAACTTCATGCTACTCAAGTCAGAAGTGACAAACGTCATGACACCCATGCAGATGGGAATTGAAAGTTCGACTGCTGAATCCTACACTAAGACACTGTATGAGCACATCCAGTCATGCATGAATCGTGTCATCCCAAAAAGAACCAAGATGCGCTCCTCCAAAAAAGGAAGCCAATTTGGTGGTCCCCTGCCATAAACAAACTTTATAACAAAAGGAAGAAATTGTTGCAGAAAAGAGAAAAATCCCAGGATGCAAAAAACTCCCTTACCAGCCTCAGTAAGAAGCTGAGATCCCTCATAAAATCCTCCAAAGCTAGTTATGAAAATAAAATTGCCAAAGATTCCAAAGACAACCACAAGGCATTCTATAGCTATGTCAAGAATCTAAATGGCAATGCTCTGAGCTACAACAGAATGGCATTAAATATACTAATCCCAAGGATATTGCCAATATCCTGGCAGATCGATTCAGTGCCAACTTCACCCCCCTCTCACCCCCTAAAAGGCCCATCTCAATACCGAAAGATTGCCAAATTCCAGTAATAACCGCCACACAGGTAAAAACTGCACTCTCCAAAGCTAGGAATACAGCATACGTGGGACCAGACGACATCCCGGGCTGTGTACTACATAAACTACAAAATTAACTGGCACCTCACCTAAGTGACATGTTTAATCATAGCCTCACCTCAGGCTTTGTGCCCACTAAGTGGCGCACAGCTACAGTTATCTCACTCCACAAGGGGGAATCCACCTTGGATCCCGGGAACTACCGCCCCATCAGTCTGACGAGCCTGATCTGAAAGGCCATGGAACGTATTATCATGGAACTTATAAACAAAGACATTGGCAACCTTCAAACATTGGACCCCACCCAGTTTGGGTTCGTGAAGGGCCGATCTTGTCTCCTGAACCTGATTGACTTCTTTGAATTAATCTCCAGAGCTGTGGATGAGGGTAAGGCAGTCCACACAGCATATGTGGACCTCGCCAAGGCCTTCAACACCACCACCCCCACTCTGGAATCATAGATAAACTTACTAAGCTGGGCATTAATCCCTAAGCCACTCGATGGGTTGCCAACTGGCTTACTGACAGAACCCACACTGTAAAAGTAGCTGACTCCAAATCCAGCTCCAGACAAGTGAGAAGTGGAATACCTCAGGGTTCAGTCCTGGGACCACTCTTGTTTGGCATCTACTTCTCTGAAGTACAGGCCAACACTAAGGGACTCTAACAAAGTTCGCAGATGACTGCAAACTGGGAGCCATTACTGAATCCCCAAATGAAGTGGCTATTCTACAAAAGGGCCTTACAGAAACAGATGCTTGGTGCTAGAGCCATGTGCTCAAGCTCAGTGTCAGGAAATGTATAGTTATCCCCTTTGGGAAAAAAACATGTACCCGTGAATTACCACATAGGTGGCAGTACACTAAACACTGAAAGTGTGATAAGAGACTTAGGGACACAGGTGGACAGTGGTCTCAAATTCGATAACCACATTGCCACAACAGTCAGGAAATCATTCTATGTGGCACACCTCATCACTAAGGGCTTTTCAACCAGAAAAAAGGTCATTGTCCTACTGTACTCATCCCTCATTAGACCCATTATAGAATACAATGCCCCATTTGGTATGAACCTCTCAAAACATCTGCAACAACTGGAAAGGCAGCAGAAATACCTCACTAAAAGAATCACAGACCTAAACAGATGCCCTATGCTGACCCTCTAAAAAATCTCCAGCTATACTCTGTCGCATATCGTCTACTCAGAGGCGATCTCTGCTTAACATACAAGGCCATGTCAAACCCAGAACTGTTGGACATGCTACACTTAAAGAAATCCCAATCACTCAGAGCCACACTCTCCAGGGATCTAAACCTGGTCATCACAATGAACAAAACATGCTGGAGAGATAGGTAACTGACACAGAAGCTCCCCAGACTCTGGAATAGACTGCCCATACATGTCAAGCAGAGCGCCTCTTTGGCCCTCTTCAAAAGGAAACTTGACGATTGGATGGGAGATAGGAAATTCACCCCAGGGATCATGTCAGTCACCCTGCTAGACAGGGGTCCATGGAAGTAAATATTGTGGGAAGAAATAGCCAGGGAATTGTTATGGCTAGGCTTGTATAGGCCCTAGGGCTGAAAGCCTAGTACCAACCTATGAACCTATGATTCTTCCTAGTCAGTGTATTCTCCTCAACTTTTGTGGTTGAGTTTCTTTCAGGTTTTCTAAATTTCTTATGTGCTGGTATACAGGCAGTGCACCTATCAGCCAGTAACTGAAATTTACCCAAAAAGACAAATTCACTGGCTCTCGTCTGAATTTCTGTTTTCACACTGAGAGAGTTGAAATTAAGCTGTTACTCAGTGTTCAGCCATCTTTCTGGGAAGATATTATTGTTCAGTAGTTTATGGTGCATGAATTTAATTTTGTTTTTAAGGGCATCCAGTTTAATTTACTGACTACTTTATAGTTGTGTGTTTGAGATTAAAGCTGGGAGATAAATCTAGCAATTCACAGTAGGCAGCAGAAACCTTTGTGTAAACAGGTTATTTTATTTCCTGCAGTGTTAATTCTATATAGTGGTTTGAGTATGGGTAATATATTGGTTAGGGTGTGGTTGGTAGGTATCTAGTAATGGTATATAATCTTTTATTACGAGATTAGTAACCCTTATATGTAAGGTTCCTATATGTGATAGTACCTAGTTTTCCAGTTAGACATGGTTCTGATGTCTGGAGTTTTAATCTTCATAGTGACTAAGGATTATGTAGTGAAGGTGATGCCGGTTACTAGAAATCATTACTTCAGTGTCATTCCTCTTTTATGCAAACAGGAAAATAGGAAACTAATGAACTCTTGCATTCATTTGATGACAGCACATGTATCTGTAGAGATGTGGATAAAAGTGGGATCATAATGATACTGTAACAGTTCTAGGTCTTGTGTACAGATAGGCATTTCATTAGTAAAAACAGTACAATGTAACTTGCCTAGAATACAGTCTTGATATACTCCTATGGTGGATGGGCAGCTTTATCGGACTGAATTGTGCTTTGCTATAGCATGTAATCTATTCTGCAAGTAGAAACGTAACCATTTTATAAAAAAAGTATGCTGCAACCTATTGTTAGTACTCTTAGTAGCAGCATAAGGATACAGTAGTTTTACAAAAGTAGTCTGGGTTCTGTAAATGGCTCAGAATCTATGATGGTTAGTTATAGTTTTGTTATTGAAAATTAAGTAGTCTAACAACTTAAGTATATATAATTCCTTCAAGTATATTAGATAGTGGATATAGTATTGATATTGCTCTGTAGTTCTTCACCTTTAAATAAGGTTGTTGCTTTTAAAGTTCGTTCTCAGAAGTTTCTGTTATCTAGCATTATTAGTGAGAAAGCAATGTAGCAAACATTTTTTAGTTAGATTGGTAAAAGTTGCAAAGTATCTTCTTAACGCTTTAAGCTGCAGTTTACCTAAATGTGAATCATGAATTCAGGACGAGTCATTGGGTATTGCTATTCCATTATGTTTTAATTGCTGTTTATTTTGCTATTAGATCTGAAGTGGTTTGCAAAGGTTTCAGCTGTTTTGATGTATTGGTAGATTTAATAGCTTTTCCTAATTGCCATTGGTTTTCCCAAATACTTTGTTAATTAATTTCCAGAATGCAGATTGTTTTGATTTTTCTCTTGAAGGTTAATGTAGCATTTTTATTTAGACAGTCTAATTTGATTTCAGTAACTCTTTCTGGCTTCTTTATATTGAATTAATGATGGGGTTTCTTAAGTCTCCCAGGCTGAAAGCCAACTTTCATAAATTATCTTGTGGTCTAATCTATCCATGGGAGTCTTACATTTTTATCCTAATAGTTCTGGCTACTGCATATTTAGCCAGTAAAGATAGCATTGTGTTGCTGCAGATTTGTACTACAATATCATTAAAATATGTAAGCATTTTCATGGTGGAGAGGTAAGCATGCATACATGTCTCTATTTACATACATCTAAACCAATTACATTAATACGCACAAATATGTAAATATAAATGTGGCTATACATTGGAACAAGCATAACAATGGAGACACTTTTAAGCTAAGTGAAGTTTATTTAAAGTACAAAATAAAATTAAAGTTAAATTTTAAAGTAAATAGGACTTAAATGAAAAATAAGCTCACTCTTATGTAAAACAATTGTGGTTACTTAAATTTCATTTATAATGTCTCTCAAAGGAACAATTCAAACAGTTCACAAATCTGATACAGCAGCTCTGATCATGCTACTTTGATACCTCCAAATATATCCACACTTAGGCTACTGGTATTCATTGAGTAAATCCATGACTTCCAATAATTCTTTCAGTATTTCCACAGCTTGCTCTAGTTCAGATTAATTAAGAGTTTTCATTCTTGCCCCTGAAATTCCTTTCCATGACAAGCAGCCCTTCGTTTAACAGAATCTCTCCAGGTGATTCAAATTAGACTATACTATTACAGGCATTCAGTACCGTAAAACAGTGAATATACATACTACCATCTAGATGTTATTGTAATATGTAGAATATTTACATTACAATTTAAATGAAACAGACACTATGCACGACATATGCATACATATATACATAAAATTACCTAAAATCAAAACACACAGTCACAATCATCAATGCACTGATGCCGACACTTTGAAAACAAACTTATCCCTACAAAAAAAAAAAAAAAAAAACAGAATATCAATTAATCAAAAAAGAACGGGCTCCTTTTTGTTCACTAAACCCTTCCTTTACAAACCCTCTGGACCAAATTTGTCTGAATAGAGATACTGTTAGGGTAAGAGGTTTTCATAAAATAATGTGTAGGGTTAAGAAGCAGGGAAAAGGTTAGCACATATGAGTAAGTTGGCCAGTACTGTGGCAAGACTACACACTAGGGGGCACCTGATTTAGGTCTAATGTAATATATTTACAATGTCAACATTTGAAAGCTCATTACTTAAATATAAAAACTCAGTCTTTGACAGCAAACTTTTCAAACAACATAGCCAGTTTGATAACAGCTCATGGTATTCAGCTGCAGTTTGACAACTCACAATTCATTAAGATCTACATGCCAACCTGCAGGCTTCTTGTCCATCCATGGGTTTATATGTTAGAACCACTTCAGTATAACTACAGCTTGGAGTTCCACTCTATTCTGCAGTTCTCCATGGGACTCTTCTCCACCATCCCAAGGGTTCATGCCACAGCAAAATTACTTAAGAGTCCCTAATGCAGGCATCAATCCATGTTTACAAGAGGCAATCATCCTGATTTCTTGTCCTTTCAGACCTTCCTTTTAACCATGTTTTTGATTATGATTTTCATTATTAGCTTTACAAAACATGAACTAGAACAGGTACTATATTTGCTCTATTAATATATGTGCCTCTATCAGATTTTTACCATATTACACATAATGGGGCAAATTCAATAAAGTCTACACGGTGCAATAAAACAGTGTGCATGTTGTGCCACAACGCACACATGGTAGTGTACTGCTTTGTATTCAGTAAGTGGCTCTACATGCTGGGTAGAGTCGCACAAACACAGTAAACATAGTGGCATGCTAATTACTGCATAAGCAGCTGAACCTATCCAGGGTCATTTACTGGGAGGTGCAGGTTATGCACTCAAGCCATGGCTGATGATGCCCATCAGAAATGCACACATACCCACTGAAGAACACTATAATGAGGCACACTCTCAAACAAGATATATCATAGAGCATGTGTCTGGGCTGCTGAAGTTATGGTTCTGGTGCCCAGATACATCTAAGGAGCCATGCTGTACAACCCATACTTATGCTGAAATGTTCACTGTCTGAAACATCTTTTCACAATATTATTCTGAGAAAACAGCTTCAGCAGGAACACAAAGAAGAAGGATCACACATCCCACCACCACTGGCAAGGGCATCACAGCCACATACAAGTGAGGACTCAGAGGTGGAACCACCAGCCACTGTGGTTGTAGGCAGACAGATGCGCACAATATGCCCTCGCCCTGGCCAATATGCAACAGATAGCACACTCACCACCTAAGGGGGTAAATCCTTCATCCTATGCACATGCATACAGTAACATTGATGCCAAGCAATGCTCACAGCCTTTACCTACCCACGTAATGGCTGGATACTGTTAGCATCACACAAAGTCAGTCCTAAATTAAAACTCTTGTAACTGCTGGACTTCCAAAGTAAGTACTGAACCTGGAATAGGAAAATAAATAATTAAAATCACAAATTAATGTTACATTACTGCATACTGTTACTTGCTAATGTAACTAAGTAGAAGGTGGGAGATTTTTACAGCAATAACATCAATATGTGACAGCACTGACTTAAGTCAATAGATGTGTTCTCTATCGAGTAATAGGTCTCATGCATCAAAGATTCAAACATTACAAAAACCTTTAAAAAAGCAGTACAATGTTCAAAAGAGCATCACAAACACATATATATATATACTATGCACTCAGTCACTATGCACCCTAGGCATCTAACAGAAGACGTATGTATGCCTGAATCCAAAAGACAGAAAATCAAGGATATGGCACAGTCATCATGATTTGCACAAGGTGTCATGCGGGGGGCAGAAGGCCAAGGCTGACACAAAAGGTAGTGAGTGTGTGTAAGTAAGAAGGACAGATAGTCAGAAATTTTGATAAAGTATCAAATGGCCACTGAGACAGAATGAGCAGTAAGCCTCATGACTAACCCATGTAACTGTTATGTGTGTGTGTATCTGTATGGGCACTCAAGGTGAAATGTGTGTGAGTGTCTGCAAGAACACAGCCAAGCGCTATTCTAGCTCTACATTCTGGTATGTCAGACAGGTGTGAGCCTTGCATGGTAGAGGTGACAGTTCATCATCATCATCCCCAACCATGAGAACTGCTCTGCCAGGATTTGCACTGGCATGTCCATACCCATGGTAAGATACATTGTTGCTACCTGAATGTGACTGATGACTGCTGGATGAGTTCTCCTCAAGGGTATGCCCAGGACCATGACCTACCACACCTGGGTGTGGACACCTCAATCACTGATGCAGCAGTGAATGTAGTGCCACTATGAGAGCATGATCATGCTGGCTAACATCAGATGATAATGCTGACCTATATCCACGTGGATGCCATCCCCCTCCCAGCAGCTGTTCTATCACAGACACTGCTCGTTCCATCATGTCATTCATCTGATCCACTGAACTGGCAATGCAACAGAGGCAGTCATGCATGTCAGCCTGTGCTACATCTACAGCCCTAAGCATGTCATCAAAGGCCCTACTGAACTGTGCCTGCAACTCCAAGATGGCCCTAAACATATGTCAACTGGCACGTAAAGACACACCAGGATCAGGTGGAGGGTGGACAGCAGGCCTCCTATGAGCACCCCTAACAACCCTCCTGCATGGCACCTCGCCCACACTTTGGATATGGCCAGAGTCAATCGGCATAGAAACCACAGTAACCACACTACCCTGATTGAGTGTGTCACCTTCCACCTGTCCAATATCGGAGGGTTCACATGAATATGTATGAGTAGGCCTATTGGCTGTGTCTGATGAAAATACAGGGGATGGCTGAATGTCAGCCTTAGTATCATATTCAACCTCCGCACCCCCTGACTATGCTTGTGTTTGGCCACAATCATCATCAGAATCTATCGATACTCTGACATCAGGTGGTAACAGTCCCACACTTCCACTGTCAGGATCACCTGTGATAAGCTACAAACACAGGAAAGAAAGAAATTCCTACATTACAATTTAATATATGATAACAAACTAACACTGGTGCCACTATCAAAGATAGTAACTCATTACAATCACACACTCATCTCACACACATGGATAAATGCATATTTCTGACAAATGGTCATCAATAATCAAATAAAAATGTTTGTCTTACCATGTGCAGATAACCCCACACTTGCTATGGTGGATGGCCCTGGATGAAGCTAAGCAAAAGGAAAGGACACACACAATCACCACAATTTGAATAACACATGGAGACAGACTTTTTGCCTATATGTCCAGTAATACTACTTTTAACTGAAAGTTGGCTGACACACCCACACAAAGCCCATGTGTAATGAACAAAAATGTATTAACTGTATCAGTTTATCAATAGGTTCATCCAAAAAAAAATTAAAACAGAATTATAGAATAATTTACTATACAATAAAATGTTATAAATTGACAATTGTGAGCTTACCTAGAAGCTCCTCCTGGCACATACTTGTCCTCCCAGAAACATCAGTACCAACATCAATCTCATTTGTGCAGTTTCCAGTGAGCTCTGGATCTCTGACAGTGGACAGAAACTCTTCATTTGGTGTCAGTGGTGGGTCTGTAGCAGCCCCCCCCCCCCCAATAGCCAGCTGTTCATAGGCAACTGCAGCTTCTCTCCTCCAGGCTGATGAAATCATATCAGTGGCCCTATGATGCACCTGATCATAAGTCCTGCTGTGACCTCTTACGGCATTTACTTCATTGACAATCTAGTTTCAAATCTGCATTCTGTCAGCCATATACCCATGTCCTCTCTCAAGCAGAAAGGCACCATGGCGTCTGAATGCTTGCATGATTACATAATTTTTTGAGTAATTGAAAGGGGGTTTATGTGGACTGGTACACTTGTGTGCCATACTCCTAAGTGACAAAACAGAGAAGAATACAACATATAAATATCACAGAAAATTAAATTATTGCTTATATACACATATATATTTTATCATTAACCATACATATTTTTATTTGTGCACAGCTATATATTCATTAATTTTAACTCGGATGTTTACTTTTGTAGATTTGGTAATAATTTTAGGGGCAGGGGTTGCTTTAAACCTTTTGTTGGGAACTGCCATGGTAACTGATTAATACACCTGATAAACATATTTAAGACAAAGGTTTTAACATTACTGTTGTATCTGAAGAAGTTCATTTTGTTGGATGAAAGTGCAAATAAAGTTTTTTTTTTTTTTTTTTTTACATTAAGCCAGTTCCCTTGGGATTTTTGGATTGATTTTGGAATTAACTGCAGCAGTCGGATTGTTTATCTGGTTTCCTCTAGCCTTGTCAGAGTACTTCTTTTCATCTGCTTGTGGGACGCTTGTTTGTTTATTACTGTTTTGGACAGTGGTATGGCTTCTGGTTCTCCAGTCCTTTTTTCAAAAATGGATTTCGAAAATGTGAATTCATCAATAAAAAACTTTACAACTCTGGTCCTACATCTCATGGGTAGAGTTGATAATTTGTCACAGACATTAATGGCTCAACAGGCAAGCAACTCAATTCCTTTGTTTACATCTACTGGACCAGATATGACTTCTGCCGGTGCACAGGCAGGCTATGCCTCTTCTACTTTACCACCAGCTCAAACGGTCGGGGTACCTGTGGGTTCCCAGCAAGTTCCAACATTACATCAATGGCTGGACAATGATTTTCCTTTTGGAACTCAAGAACAAAATCATTCTGGGGATTTATCCCAGAAACTCGAGGAATTTGATTATAATCTTATGAAGTGCAAAAAACTTCAACTGGAAAATTCCTATTTGACCGAGTGCATAAGAAGGAAGCAGATACCAAAGAGCCTAAGAATGTGGCAGTATCCAACTGGTTTAGAGAATAATTCATCACTTCATCAAGAACTTGCAGCCTTTTTTGACAAAGTGGGTAGTGAATTATTAGAACTGATGGTTCGCCAGAAGTCGGGGACTGGAAGCCATCGGAGCCATGGACATAGTGCCAGCAAGAAAATAGGCGCTGGGTTAGGTACCAAGGTACGGACGGTCCAAGCTCTGCTCAGAGAGAGCATCGGCTCTCCACCGGAGCCAATGCAGCAAGAGTGGTCGGTGCCGACAGGGGAAAAACTGCTGTCAGAGCTGAGACAGTATGCACTGTGGTGGACATCGGTACAGAGATCTCCGGGACCTGGGTAGAGGCTGTAGGAGGATAAACAGGGGAAGATGTAGTAAAAGATTCTGAGCCAAGAGGGACGGAAGGTCTAGCTGGAATGGGCAATCCCCTAGATGCCAGAAGCTGGTCCACAACCTGCACTAGGTCTAATTCAGAAAAACTCCTGGTGGATCTAAAGGAGGCTGCTGAAGGAGAATCAGGTCATTCTGGAAAGGGGCTAAACCTCTGCCCCAAAAAAGGGTCGTAAGTTGATGAGTATCTTGTCCTTTACAGATATTCGGGTTTTGAAGTCAATGGAGCTGAATAAACTATCAGCACCGTGGACTGGTATGGTGCTGAAACAGGTACAGTCATAGGAGCCCATGTCGGATCCAAGGAAGGCACCAAAGTCAGTGATGCCGAGGTTGGAACCGAAATAGGGGTGGATGTCATGGATGGCACCAAGGGAGAATATACACAGCCTGGTGACGAAGAGGTCTGTGCCGAGGGCACCGGCAAAGCATGAAGCCGACTCGGTTTTGTAACTGACGGAGATGCAGGTACTGAGTGACTCCGTTTTTCCTTATGTTTTTTGGTCTTTGGATGGGGTGAGACCTCCGACACAGATAGAGCCTATGAAAAAGGTGTCTTGATTAAACCTTTTAAAATAATCTTATTTTTACATTCTGCTAGTGTACGATTACTAAAACTAGCACAAATGTCACAGTCAGTTTTAATATAATCCACGCCCAAACAGTAGACACAACGAGCATGTCCATCCAAGTTGGGCATCTTACGCCCACACTGTTTAAACCCCAATTTAGCTTTGTCTGACAAAGTAAGGCAACAAGGCTATCCTACAGAAAAAGCAAAATAAGGGGGAGAGAAAAAGGTGAGAGAATACCAACAATGGTATTTAAAAAAATACCACAAGTGGTAAGGAAGGGCCTATCAAAGGCAGGAGAGAGGGACAGTACCAATATTGGTAGAAATTAAATTGCCAAGGTAAAGGGTAGGGAATGGAATTAGGTTATAGACAACAGTGAGAAAAGGCTAAATTGACTAAAAAATAAAAATAATTTGAGGAGAAACTATCTTAAAAATGACAATTTTCTACTTAGCTTTGAGAGAAATGACTAGCACGTCTGACTAGGAACGTGGCAAATGAGATCTGAAGTAACTAGGAGAGGGGCATTATGGGTAGGTCTTAGCTGAGAGTTTTTGGCTGGCGCGAGCTTGGAAACGGCCGCATCGATTCCGAGGATGGAATCAAAGTCCTATTTGTAATGAATGGACAAATATTTACATCAGATCTTTATTTTCTCTGTGAGCACTACATCTTTATATATTTATACTATACATTTCCCTTAGTAATCTGAAGTAAAATAATTTACTGTTTTCCATTTCCAACTTGTTACTGACTAATTTACAATATAGTAAAGTACTAAAACTTTCTCTGTATAAAGTTGCTTCTTCTGAGCAAACCTCTCAACCTGTAAACAATGAAAATAGGTAAAAAGCCCTTGAAAAGTAGGGACATCCAGGTAAAAATCTGGACATCTTATTAGCATACAATTTGAATGCCAAATAGCACATAACTTCCCACTTCTGGTAGGAATGTGAAACACTATTCATAAACATGTTTAAAATACAAACTGATACAAAGTATGGAAAATAGCACATTATCAGGGAAAGTGTAAAATCTATAGACTTTAATGAACTGTACTGCAAAATTATAACACACAAGGTCAATTATTTTTGCTTCAGAAAAAGGGAGATGTAGGATGTGTGTCCTCTTTCTTTGAATTAGTGTTGCCACTAGTATGTTAGTTTTATAGTATGGTTTTCTGTGTACAAGATGCATTCAAAACAAACACGTGATAAGGGGGGATTCAGTTGAGTGAAGGGATAAATCAAGCCAGGACACAGGGATATACCTCCAAAAATAGGGGCATCCTGTACAAGGGCAAATCAGGTTTGGAAATAGGAACATTCCTCCAAAACAGGGACGGAGGCCTGCTTTTGACATCTTCCTCACACAGTGAGAAGTCCAGCTATTAAGGTAAAAATATCCATTTCACAAAAATCTGTCTGTAGCATACAGGAAAAGTCTTCCCAACTTGCAGAATCCAGGGGAAAAGTTTACACAGAGTGAATTCATTTACTGGGAATCTTAGCAAGGAGCTGTGAACTTGGGGCCTAGAACCATTCAGTCATCTTCCCCTTCCTTGGATATATATACCAGTAGGCTCAGTAGACTTGTCAGTTCAGAAATCCATGCTACATTCACACATACAGTGAATATAAAAGGTGTACACACCCCTGTTAAAATGCCAGGTTTTTGTGATATAAGAAAAAATCAGACCACAATAAATCACTTCAAAAACATTTCCCACCTTTAATGTAATAACCTGTACAATTCAATTGAAAAACAAACAAATCTGTTAGGGGAAAAATAAAAAAGTACAATAAGCTGGTTGCATAAGTGTGCACATCCTAAAACTAATACTTTGTTGAAGCACCTTTTGATTTAATTACAGCATTCAGTCTTCTTGGGTACACACCTGCCATCAATTAAAGAGACTCTACTTAACCCCAAAGTTCAACTGGCATAGTAGGATTTTCCTGACATTTACTCAGTTGCCTGTTACAGCAAAAGTCATGGTTCGCAGAAACCTCCTTTCTCTCTCTCAAACACACACACTCCTCAACCTTACCTTAAGAAAGACGGTGGTTCCCAAAAATAATCGGGGATCAGGACACTCTAAATCACAGCTCTTAATTTTCCATGTCCAAATTGTGTATCACTACCTCATAATGTTGAGCAAATGGACAAAATGTGGAACACTTTCCCAACAGCTTACTAACAATTTCATCTAGGAAACTCTTGGTGGTTATGGCATGCTACTTTGTACTTACAGTTATTTTGATGAAGTAACATGATTCGGTATTATTTACCATGGCTACCAGTTACAAAAATACTTAGCAGTGAATGTATCTGTGAGAGACCATTTCAATGTCGAACTGCGAGGAACGTTCCCCATAATAAGGTACTTGGGTAAATAAAATTCATAAATGTTTACTTAGTTAGACAATATGATGGCCTGGATATGCATGCATTTTCTGAATAAAGTGACCATAATAAATGTTGTATGTGCATTTATGGCAGACAGTAAGCTATCCCGTCACACATTTTATGAAGATTTATAGAAGTTCAATGAGGAAAAATAAACAAGACACTTGAAAGGTAGAGCATCTCCGCCAGGGGGTGAAACAAGTTCGTTCTATAATACACACAATCCAAATGCAACCCGTCTACCACTTAAACCATATCGTAAATAAAAACACACTAAACAGCAGCACTACCACATTAACTATAATTTATAAATACTGCGACTCACTCCCATGTTGTAGTTCATAACAGTACACTTTGAACTTCACGATTTAAACATATTACGTCGCACAGTAATGATGTCTGAGAAGTGGGCTGCGACGTAAGCTTAGCACACGTTTGCCTTGGAGAGGTTTAAGGATCTTTTCTAGCTGCGCTGATCTAGCGGCTGTAAGTTATATGTTTTCATGAATGTAATACGGGTGTTAAGTGTTTAATGCAGTTTTTAATCATATGAAGTTCTTAGTGAGATGACTGGTTCAATGTACTGCACTGTGTATGGTAGTGAAGCGCTTGCATGATTATACTGGTAAGTGTGCTGTTCAGGTGTAATGTCCTTTTACTGGGTACATCATCGAGACATAAATCACAGTAAGGATGCTCTACGTTGATGCCACTTACGTACATGATTGTTAAGCCTAATTAAGTCCCTCGTAGCTGCTGTTGGCTTTTCATATAAGGTTTAGCTTGTATTTATGGTAGCGCTAAGCGTTTACATTTCTTGCAAGTAAGCGGTGTAAGCATTATGGACAAGTTTGCTATAGAAGAAGGATTGCTGGCTTTCGCCGCAGTTTTCCTCTTAAATTTTACAGTATTTTTCGCACTTCGTTAAAATTGACTGAAAATAAGTACAATTGCTTCATTGACTTCTTTAATATAATGCTTAGAATGCCACCTTTTCATATGCCCCAGATGGGACATTTTTTATGGAAGAATGCAGTTTTGCAGGGCAACCCATCCTGCAACCATTGCAAAGGAATGGGCTTCACTTTATTTGCCAAAATAAAATTAGACTGTGATTTGTTTGCGTTGTTGCCATATTAATATGTTTAAAATACAAAATTATTATTTTATGCAACTACTAAAATCTGACGGTACTTGCCATTTTGCATGTTACGGGACGCAACTGTCCAGATAGGGGTTGTCCTGCACAAAGAGGTAACCCTAGTAATATAAATAAATCCTTGAGTTTTAAGATGCTCACTGTGCCAGCAGGGCTGTGTCATTAATATGGAGGAGGATGTCAGATTGCCCCAAAAGTTGTTCTTCCTACTGTAATATCACTTATGTAAGTTTGAAGTGGAGACTGCACTCACTGTATGTCTTTTGTAAAGAGCGATGGATGAATACTCCAGGTTTCTAACTATATCTCAGAACAACATGCCCCGTTTAAGGTGAACCTGAAAAGAAGTACTCGGAACTGTTCGTCTTTAATTAGCTTCCAGAATGAAATAATGTTACTCTTCATATTTCGCTATTTGGAATCCAGAGTTGACTGAAGCACTTTTTATCCTTGCCTGTTATCAGATTGAGCTAGTGGAAGCTAGGGAGTGTTTGTTTTCCTGTAGGTCCTTTAGCAGCACTCTGTTGCACCATAGCTGAGTGATTTGAATGTTTACATATTGTTTTATTAACACGTCATCCATACTCCTGGCTATTTCTGTTAGGCAAACATTCACATTGGAGTTAAGTCTTGAAGTACAAGTATTTACCGGTATTTTACTAATCCGGGGGGGAACACGTTTTTAAAACCAAATAAACGTTACTCATTTCTGTAGTTTAAAACTTACACCCACCAGGTTTTGTAAATGAGTGGAGTACGTCTCTAAGTCTAACGTTGTTGAAGTTTTAACAGTTTTGTAGCACTTCTCTAACATTTATAGTGAAACGTTCCTGCTCTAAATTTGAGAGGCGATGCTATGTTGTATTGTGGGTGAGAGTACTGTGGTTTATACTGAAGTCTGCTTCTTCAGCTGTTGAGGGTTTGTTGAGGGTTTCTTCTGTTATTTACCATTTTAATACCGGGGAAGTTATGTTATTGGTTTACCTGCTATCTTTCTTCTCGTATACATCTTTTTATTCGTGATTATTTTTTTTCTGACTGTTGACAGTAGGTCTGTTGTGTAACTAAGTGCAAGGATCGAATGCGATGAAGTGCGCTTTAGCAGTAAGCCTTGTTGAATTGTGTGTTACCCACATTATCAAGGTTTGTGAATGAGGTGTAATTGTGAGTTGGTAAGTGATGTTGGTCTTGTGCGCCTAACTCTGACATAGCTGGACTAAGGTTTGATTATGAACTGGAAGACTCTAGTGTGAGTATTGTCTTAGGCACTGAAAAAGCCATGTAGGGATTGGTGGTAATTGGCTCATTTCAACTATCACAGTCTCGTGAGGGATGGAATCAGTGGTCCATTTGTTGTCATTTGCAAGTGTAGGCTTGCCAGTGATGATCAGACAGAAGTGTCATACATATATACAGGAACGGCCTTAGGTCAACTGGTGCCCTAGGCAAACTGACTCCACAGCACCCCCCACTACATCACCTGGTGCCCCCACCCTAGTCTCCCTACACCAAATAAATACTGGAAAATGCCCCTGCTAGAGTGGCGCCCTAGGTGGCCGCCTAGTTGGCCTATGCCTAAGGCTGTGTGTGTGTGTGTGTGTGTGTGTGTGTGTGTGTGTGTGTGTGTGTGTGTGTGTGTGTGTGTGTGTGTATGTGTATATATATATATATATATATATGTATATATGTATATGTGTATATATGTATATGTGTATATATATATATATGTATATGTGTATATATATATGTATATATGTATATGTGTATATATATATATATATGTATATATGTATATGTGTGTATATATATATATATATATATATATATATATATATATATATATATATATATATATATATATATGTATATATTGTTTTTATTTTTAATTATTTGTAAAGGTGATATAAACAGATTTCTTTCTTTTAACCTGCGAATAACAATCCTCTTGTTTTGCAATTCACAGGGAGTTTACTCATTTAGTATTATTTTTTGGATGTGAAATTTTATGGGTAATCTGGATAGAAAGTTTATACTCTGTGCTGTTAAAAAAAAAAAAAAAAATACCTGCACATAGTCAGCATTCCCTTGTATTAAAGATCCTAATCCATAGTGAATTAATGAGAATAGGTAGGAATACTACCAGAGGCCATGAGTATTTAAGGAAGAAATAACAGAGCTTTGATGGGTTAAAGGTCAGTGTATATTGAGGAAAAAATGTGGAAGTTTCTGAAGGAAGGTCCTGTAAGACATAGAAGTTTGAACAAAGGAGAAAAGAGGTAAGCAGGAATGAAATTATAGGGAATAAAATGAATGGAAATGCGGTGATAATGATGTCATGTAACCACTGCATCCCTGCAGTATCATCCTCCATTGTAAGATCTGACCATAGATTGTGTTCAAATTCACCATCATCCTCCGATCCCCCTTTAGCTAGGATCAAACAAAAAATCTTTTCTCCAAAGCTGATTACAGCTTCCTGAGGGATGGTAAAAACAGCTTCACAGCCCCCTCCCCCTCTCTACGAACTGGCACCAGTGTCCAGAACTATACCAAATTACTATACGAACATTTATATAGATGCATGGAATCAGGAATACCTGACAGGACTAAATCATCCTCTGCAAGGAAGAGTAAACCTGTCTGGTGGACATCTGCAAAAAATAAACTATATAACAAAATAAAAAAAAAATTGCTATCCAGGGCTAAGAAGGAGCAGGTGCCCAGTAGGAAGCAATCTCTCCTTAGCCTAAACAAGCAGATAGGAGCACTAGTGAAATCCTCCAAAGCAAACTTCGAGTCCAAATTGGCCACATCTACTAAAGCCTATCATAAGGCCTTCTTCACATACGTCTGTAATCTCAAATGTAGCACCCAGATCTGTTCAGAACTGGTGGTCGAGGACATCACATATACAAATGCCATAGATATAGCAAACTTGCTGACTGACAGATTCAGCGAAAATTTCATCCCTCTGTCCCCCCATCAGTAAATCAGGACATTCCCAGTACCTGCCCCCTTCCCCTTATATCTAGGGATCAGGTCATAACTGCTCTCTCGAATGCAAAAATACAGCCTTCGTGGAACATGATAATATCCCAGGCTGCATCCTACATGAACTGTGGCAGGAACTTGCAGCACCATTAAGCGCCCTAGTCAGCCAAAGCCCGAGTACTGGCTTTGTCCCAGCTGAGTGGAAGACAGACACTGTCATCCCTTTACACAAAGGTGGAGTGTCCACCGATCTGGGAAATTATAGACCCATCAGCCTAACTAGCCTGATCTGCGAGGCCATGGAATGAATTATCATGGACCTCATTGGCAATCTCCTAACACTCGATCCCACACAGTTTGGCTTCGTTGAGGGGAGGTCATGTCTGTTAAATTTGGTCGAATTTTTTAAGACGGTCACCAAAGCCATGGAGAAGGGGAAGGCAGTGCACACCACCTACCTTGACCTGGCCAAAGCCTTCGACACTATTCCCCATTCAGGAATAATAGATAAACTCTCTCAACTAGGCATCAATCCATATGTTAACCAGATGGGTACCTAACTTGGTCCCTGATAGAACCCACCTAGTCAAAGTAGGGGAAGCCATCTCGTGCAGTAGACCTGTATCAAGTAGCATACCCCAGGTTTCGGACTTAGGACATCTGTTATTTGGAATATAGGTTTCTGAGGGGCAGGCCAAAGCCAGTAGGCTGTGGCTGACCAAGTTTGCAGATGACCACAGTGCGGTCATCAATTCCCCTAGTGATATGGACATCCTCCAAGAGGGTCTCATCCAGACAAATGACTGGTGCCAGAAACATGGTCTCAAGCTGAATATAAAAAATGCATCATCATCCCCTTTGTGGAGATTGATGTCCTCACAAATTATCACATTAATAACAATGTCCTAAGCACCCAGTCAGTCGTGAGGGATTTGGGCACCCAGATTGATGGCAACCTGACTTTTGACCAACATGTTGCTTCCATTCTATGGAAAGCTTTCTACATGGTTCACCTCATAAGTAAGGGTATCTCATTCAGGGACAAGGAGGTCATAAAATCCCTGTAGTCTTCCCTTGTAAGGCCCATTATTGAGTACAATGCCCTATTCAGCATGTACCTCGCAAACCACATGCAGTAGCTGGAAAGACCACAGAGGTTCCTTACCAGAAGAATCAAGGGCCTCAAAAATCTACCATACACAGGCTAAAAGCCCTATCCCTCTACTCTTTCATACAGACTCCTTAGAGGTGACATCTGTCTAGCATTCAAGGTGATCTCGGACCCCACCTTGATGGGACTGCTGCATATCTGCAAGTCAAGCTCCACTCGAGTAACCTGCACATGCGGCCTCCACCTTATCTGTGACATCAGTAGGACTTGTTGGCAGGACAGATTGTGTCCCAGAGACTCCCCCATCTGTGGAATAGACTCCCTCTCAATGTCAAGCAAAGTACCTCTTTACCCCTTTTTAAGTGCAACGTGGATAACTGGATGGGAAATAGAAAGTACATCCCTGGGATTCCACTCATGTCCTTGCTGGACAGGGGCATCCAGTGCTGATTTGTCTATACATGGGCTAAAGTCTTGGCTAGGCTTATAAGGGCCTCAGGGGCAATAGCCTAGTAACTTCCTATGATCCTATATATTCTTCTATGTGCAGTCCCTTTAGTGTTGAAATAATCAACATAATATTAAAAAAAAATAAATTTTGTTGAGTGATTACAGGATGAGAAATGGCTTGCCAAATAAAGTGAAATGTAAGGAGCCTCCAGCAGGCATTGCAAAATAGAAATTCATAAATGTTTTGTACATAGTATTTGTAAGTATGTCTTCAAAGGGAAAAAGTGCAGTATTAAGGGGTGTAAACATTGCATTAAACCGCTTTATACCTGCAGGCCTGCTCAATGTAGAATGTAGAGTACTTGTATTTGTTCACAACAGTTGTAATACATTGAGAAAACAATTGGAAAATTCAGAACTCGACTGTTGGAATATTTGAGACACACAGTATGATTTTCCTTTAGTCCTGTAGCTGAGCACGTAAATACTGCTCAGTCAGGGAATCTAAGTTATTTCAAATGTGTGATTTTGTATATAGTTCCAAGTTTCAGGAGAGAATTTAGAGCCAAAATTATTGCAGGAAAAAGATGGTTTAATTTTAAAATAGAGGGTATTCAGTCATTAGTAGTTGGTTGGAGAACTGGATTACAGTGTGGTTATTTATTCTGAACATGTCTAACCCCCTTTTGAAGGTATATTCTGTCAAGGTACCAGGAATTTTGTATAACAAACACATCAACCAAAAAAAAAAAACAAACAACAAACTGAACTGAATGAGAGCAATTTATTGAATACGCACAAATAAGCGCTTTTGTTCAGATGATACTAAACTTCTTCAGAGAATTCAAAATAATCATGTGATACCTTTATATCCCTAAGTCACGTGAATCTCATTCATGAACTACTTAGTAACTAGTCCAGCTTGAACCAACCACACCCAATACATAAGTACTTATCAAGTTTTACACAAAGCATAACGTTAAACAAATAAAATGTTTTATCCTGACTAATATATTTTAATATGTTAAGCCAACTTATGGATTTGGTGATAAAATAATTTTATATATTTTGAAGGCCACTACTTTAAACAGCTACAAGGGGTAGTGATGGGGGGCTGCAAGTGTGGGCCCCTTTATGCCAATATTATAATGGACTTCTGAGAACAACAGTGTTTTTTCTAGTGCTTATTGTACATCAATTCATAAGTATGTTCATTTTCTGGATCATATGTTTATTCTGTGGACTGGGTCTGTCAACGAGATGCCATTATTTATAGAGTATATTAATAATACTACATTTCTTTATTTTACTCAATACTGTGGTGCATCATTCTATTGCATATTTGGATATATTACTATCTGAAGAGCAAGGTTTTCATAGTTGAACGCCAACATTTTTAGGAAGACAACATATTCTACTTGTTTTTTACACTTTAGTAGTCACCATCCTTTTCATGTAAAACGTGTGGTTGTCAAAGGGCATCTGGTTAGAGCTGCACGTATGTTCATGTATGGTTACTCAGTATGATAATTTCACTGAAGAATGTAACCTACTTCGAGAAATATTTCAGAATAGGGGATAGCCTTCTAAGTTGATTATACCCAGAAAGAAGTTGTGTGTAAAAGGCATACTGTTTTTTATGTTCCCTTATTAGATCCCAGTAGAGTTTTTGTTAACAATATGGCGGTTATTACTGGTAGTGAGCAGAGTGTGGCTTTTAATGGGTGTTTTGAATTGAATTTAATGAATGTTGGACCGTGCTTTTTTATTTCTGCTTTTAACTTGAATAGTAGCGAAGTTATTATTATTATTATTCAGAAAAAATGGGGTCTAGTAGTTGCTAATAGGGATATTGTAGACCTGTTGGGTATTTGTCCTACATTTATATGCAAAAGGGCATGTCATTTGAAGAATATGTTTGAAGAATCAGTTAAAAACAAAAATAAAATTAGTGATAAAATTATTAAATATGGGGCATGCCACCAATGTCAATATGTAAATTGTGTCAGCAATTGAGATTGGAAGAAAGAATATTTTTATTCCAGGCCGATTCTGTTGTTGCTCTCAAGGTGTTGTATATATTGCTAAATGTGTTTTTATGCCCACATTGTACGTTGGTAAAATGGAACGGAAGTTATGTCAGTGAATTTATAAACGTGAATAAAAAACTGAACTGAAACCAAGTAAAACAAAAAACCTGAAATGACTCGGAAAATAAACACAGTCAAAAATTACACGTTTCGTTTAGAGTGTAAAGAAACCCTATGGCAGATTATGCTTAATGCAGATGAGTTCCCTGGTTTGAACGATGCTATCAATATAAAATGTTTTTTACAGGCACAAAGATTATAAACACTATAAATGTTATAAATTTATAAATTAATATTTTTTAGTGTTTTAGATATACATTTTATGGATATTTTTAGGTGTGTGAGTATTTCACAATTAACTTTAAATAAGACAGAATGCATAAATAATTTTTTGATTGGTCACTGATGTTACATGTGACTATATGGAACAGTATTTAAACACTTGTAAAAGTGATACGTTATTTTCTGATGAAGTTCATGTTAATTAAAAGTGGACGAAACGTGTAATTTTTGACTGTGTTTATTTTCCGAGTCATTTCAGGTTTTTTGGTTTAATTTATAAACGTGTATGACATTAACAAAAAGAAAAATACGAATGCACTGTATAAACATATAGAGAAATTTGTGGGGAATAGTTTTAAATTTGTAGTTATAGAACAGTTATTGAAGAATCCGAGAGGGGGACCGTGGAAGATAATGCTGGAACAGCATGAACTGTGGTGGCAGATTTATTTACAGGTGACTACCCCACCAGGTTTAAATGATACAATTTCAATTACTAGTGTTTTAAAGACAAAATCTTATGATAGATAATTTTATAAGATGTAGAAATGTTTTATTTTATTTGTTGATGTTATGCTATGTGTAAAAATTTGATGAGTACATATGTATTGGATGCAGTTGCTTTAAGCTGGACTGTTTAGTATACCATTTATGATTGAGATTCACGTGACTTAGGGATATAAAAGGTATCACATGATTATTTCGAATAGTCTGAAGAAGTTTAGTATTATCTGAACGAAAGTGCTTATTTGTGTGTATTTAATAAACTGTTCTTATCACGGTTCAGTTTGCTTTTTTTTTTTTTTTTTTTTTTGTGCTAGGAATTTTGACCAGGTTGAAAGGTTTGCATTAATTTATATATATATATATATATATATATCTATATCTATATCTATATCTATATATATATATATATATATATATATATATATATATATATATATATGATGTTTGGGAATTAGATAATCCTGAAGAAAGTTTAATGCAGTGAAGTTAAGATAATTGAATCTTAATCATCTTAAAGCACTAAAGAGTTTTATTCTTAACAGCTTGCTTTAACAGCAGATTTGGATAAGTAATTGTAACAGTAGGGTAATAGAACTGACGGAATAGACATAGAATGTTACTGTTGAAAAAGCTGTGGTTTCCTGAAGTAACGAAAATGTCTGAGGAACTGAATTTGGTAAAGAAGAAAGAACTATAAATGTCTATTGCTGTTTTAGATAACATCCTTCTCCATTTATTTGAGGCTTTCCCGTATAGTGGTAGGAATGCCATCAGTAAACAGGAATATTTAAGTGTAAAACAATAGGTGTTTGAGGGACTGAAAAACTTTGTATATTGAGGAAAAGCTTTTTGATAATCTGTGAGAAGAGGGCCTGTAGTCATTGAAGTATGGGAGTTGTAATCATGAATACATTTGTATGGGATATAATGAATGGGGATGATGAAATTTGTTATATATATTTTATCAGCACAAGTCCCTTTAATCATCAAGTGAGGCATATAATTTTTAAAAAACTAGAAAATGTATTGAGTGATGTAATAAGAAATGTTTTACCTGATTATGATTTCTTAACTAATTGCAAGGAGCCTACAGTTTGTTACTGCCAATAAGGTTGTTAGGAAAAATGAAAATTGCAAAATGTGGATGCTCAAATGTTTTGTGTGTAGTGTTTGTATGTATATGCTGGAAGGAGTAGAGTGCAATATTAAGGGATATATATTTATAGTAAGTAATTTTGTATCTGTAGGGCCATGAATTTGATGTATGAAATAAACTGTTTGTTCACAAAATTTATGGAACAATGGAAAAACAACTTGAAAGTTCAAGACTAAACTGCTGGAACTCTCTTAAGAGGCATGTAGTGTGCTTCTCTTATCCGCTCTATAACTGAACACATGAATAGTGCTGATTCAGGAGCCCTGAATTATTTCAGACTTGTAATTCTACATATGGCTGTAAAGTTTATAGCATTGAAATACAGATTGAAATCTGATGTAGAAAGAACAGTGAATTTAAAATGTAAAGCATTGCAACCTGAAGGTTTGAATCAAGAGAACATTATCTTGACTGGTTGAACAGTTGCATGATGGTGTGATTAAATTCTTTTGATTTAATGCGTAACCACGTTTGAAGGCATATTCTGATGAAGTGCCAGGGTTTGAACTAAGTTGATAAAGTTGGCATTAATTGATACTGTCTTTTTGTTTATTTTTTTATCTAGTGGTGTTGCAGACTAGTTAATACAATGTTGAGTTTATTTGCATAGCTTGTTATGATAAATGTACAAATATATTTTTTGCAGTAGGGGTTCTCACTGTCATTGGTGAACATTTTTTGCTAGATAATGGAGTTATTGGTTCTATTATCTTCCTCTTTTATTTTAACTGTAATTTTATTCTTACTTTGTTTTTGAAAGTCAGAGATATATCTGTCTTGTATAATTAAAATAACAGTAGTAAGATGAAGCCTGCGTGAGCATTCAGATTTGAAGAACCATGAGTAATGTAAGCTTTACCCATATTTATCATGGTTTGTGAATGGAAATAAAGCCTGAATTGGTAAATGATGCTGCTTTTGGATTGCTATCTCTTTGGCACAGAGGAATAAAAACTCATACTGCAACCTAGATGACCCATATTTGAGTACTAGCTCAGGCATTGGAGGATCCAGGTGAGGGAAGGTGGGAATTGAGTGGTTGATGCTTGCTTACTCATCCATTGGGGGTGGGAGGTTGTTGACCTGTTGGCTGTCTGTCCCTTGCAAACAGAGACTTGGTAATGAACAGAAATTGGCCAAGAACCAGTGACCTGGGCACAACATGCCCAAGCTGGTGATGGTAGCTGTCCTTATGTATGTGTAGGAATATGTACGAGCAGACATGAATAGGAAGCCCTCATGGTGATATGGTTACTCATGTCAGCCACCAGGGATTGATGTTCTAATTAGAAACACCCCGGGCATCCGAATTAACTTTCGAGCTTATTCCATCCAGGCTGGGAAAAGTGGTGGCAGCTGGGCCTGATGCAGGAAGGAGATCACTATTGACAGCAGCCATCCTCTGTAGTTATTGCCGTTGTTAGTCCAGATGGTCCACTGAGGAAGCAGGCTGCAGAAAGCTGATAGTCCAGATGGTCCACTGAAGAAGCAGGCTGCAGACAGCTGATAGTCTGCTAGAATGCAGCAGCACTTATGTCTGCCTTGGATGACTGCCCCCTCTGATTGGTTATCACCTGAATTGCCAAAGGTAGGGAACAGATGGGATAAAGATTAGTTGGGGAGAGGCTAATGGCAGGTGGGAATGCAGAAAGCACATTAAAAGAAGAAGAAGAAAAAAAATTGTGCTGGCATTGATTAAATTCTACATTACCTTCAGACCAAAGTGGTGTGCAGCTGTTGTACAAGAGTCTTCTTTAAAATAACATTTTAACTAGTTCTTTGTTGGTATCAGGAAATACTTTGAGTTTGCAGGTATCACCTCAGACTGTAGTTTGAAATTGCATCTTTACTAGTACATGTGTAGATCTGCTATATTTGTTATTTATTTTATTTCATGGTTCACCTATACCTTTTGTATGTTTTAGTGTACATTTAACATGAATACTGTCCATACTTGTTGTTAGTAATTTTGATTTAAATATAGTGTAACCACATGAATCTGGTCATTTTAAATGTTTTTGAATGGGGTGTCTTGCTGATGGTAATGCTAAGATGTTACAAATTGGTGGGATGTCACTGTGAGCAAGTTAAATGTTTTAGTAACCTATTGAGTAGTATGGCGGTAAGTCATAATGGGCTGTGGTTAATGCTGGAATGCTTTATCTGCCTTACTGATTAAATTATGTAATATAACTGATGCACTGTTATATCTGCCAGTAGATGTTTATCTGTCCTTGATTCTACCTGTATTTAACAGAACTACTTGCTAGTTGCTAAACCCTACTACCTACTGTATCTAGACTGTTCAGTCAGCATTGCCAGATCAGAGGTGTTGTGACCTTATAAAGCTGTGATTAACTGAGCTTCCATGTCCACTCCATCACAGTCAAGCCAATTAAGTCTGTCCAATTGTTATGGCTACAACAGTCTGCTCTCCTTATGTCCTCCCTGAATAGTAATATGTATTTCCATTGTGCTGCTTTTCTCTAACTGCTCACCTCACTTATCTCTCTAAAATCACTAGCATCCTACTATAGTCTTAGGTCTATAGCACCCTGTCATCACTCTTCCTTCTGTCTGTCTCTGCAATTACGCCTTTTCTAAGCAATACCCCCTCCTAATCTTATCTTGTATTCACCCTGCTGTCATTACTATCTTGTATAACTATCACATCCTTATCTTCTTTGTCTACCTTTGTTTTACAGGTCCCTCGGAACCTAAAAATAAAAAAGAAAAGGCTCCTTGTCTAAACCCAACCAGCCTTGAGGACCACCCACTCCCTCTTAAAGAGTATTGATCCATCAGTGGAAGTTTCCTGTCAAGCAACAGTGTAGTGACTGAATAACGTATGTTATATTGTCTCTACATCTACTACTGTAATTCCTATCCTTTGCTAAACATACTGCCCCTGGTCAGCTACCACACCTCCCTGTGTTCCCCCCCACCACACTACTCCTGCTCTCACAGGCCTGTGCATGGCCTTTCCAACCTACCCATCCTCATGCCTAGCCTTATACCTACCACTCACTCTGCTAGCCTTGTCCCTTTTCTCTCTTACTCCTTCAGGAATACCCACTCTTACCCCCTTATTCTTCTCTGTTTGGTCCCCACTCTCACCTCTGTCTCCCACACTAGTTCACCATCTACTACCTCAGTCCCATAGCCTCCCTTCCCATACCACAGTCTCACCACTCATCTCACTACACGTGCTCCCAGCTTAGCAGCTTATTCTATCCCACTCCATAGATCTGTGCAGAAACAAAATGAACAACCATTAAACCAAGCTGCACATATTTCCTATATAGAGAACCTTATCTTTACACTAACCGTCTTTCAACTACTGCTTCATCCTTAGGATGGTGCTGCCCCGCTCCGTTCGCTCCACTCACTTCGCTCCTTTACCCTACCCCCATGACCACCCACTCCCGTAACACTTACATTTATAGTTGCTAGCTAGCCACACCCACCAACTCTACACCTAATTAACCAATCTTATCTCACCTATAACACCCCATTACTATTTTACCACACCTTGTTCACTACACTCTTTCCCACCATCCAACCGTTACAGTGTAACAATGCACTCCTAGATACTCTCACTTCTCCAGTTACCCCATCTACTCCACACGCAACACTCATCTTCTTAAACCATTACTATACCCATTAACCATACTTGCATTATTCACTCTCTCCTTCCTTACCTCCTACCACACATAACTTTGTCTATACCCCACCGACAGGTCAGACCGATTCCCTTACCAGTGCAAAAAAGCTAATAAACTGTCCTATATCACCACATGACCTTACCTCCACCAAACCTTTTTCCTACTTCTATAGTAAGCGTACAAACAAAAGTATCCCTCATTATTCCCAAAAACAAATCAAAATAATACTCAAACTAGCTAAACTCTATCTATGCCTTCTCCAAAAACTTGCTTGCTGTGGAGACATACACCTTAACCCAGGACCCAATACATCAACCAAATCCCATATACATAAGGCCTACCTCATCTCTCCTCCTATTAAACTTGAACATAAGAAGCACAGTTAACAAAACTCAGGACCTTCATGCCCTTTTAGCGGTTCACAAACCTGAAATCTCTGTGCTAACTGAAACCTGGCTTAAACCAGAACTCCACAATAATGAGATTACTGCCCCTGGTTACAATATTATATGTAGAGACAGGTTAGGGAAAAAAAAGGTGGTGGAGTTGCAGTACTATTCCAAAACCATCTCACTATAGAACAACTAGATTGTAACTCACATGATATCAAAGGTGTAGAGCTCTTGCCAAATTAAAGCTAAACACCAAGAAACACATTATTATTGCAGGTGGCTATATTCTTCCAGGTAGCAATATTATTATATTGGAAAACCTGCTAAATTGGATATCATCCTCTCTTCCACAAGAAACCATTATATTAGTTGATTTTAATATTGACTGGTCTGAGTGTGCCAACCCCAATCCCTCTGCCTACATTAACATTCATGGGTTCACCCAAATTGTATCTAACCCCACTAGAATTGACAAAGCAACCAAACGTGAGCCCGTCCTAGACTGGATTCTGTTATCTGACCCCACTCTCGTACATCAGTCAGGCTGTCTTCCAGACAGTCTGATTAACCATCAAGCAACCTATCTAATTAGGAACAGATCCAACCACATTAACTAACCCATCCTCAGAGTAGTGTGCAGCAAAAATTCCATCAAAGCCAACAATCTAATAAACACACTAAAATACTGCAACTGGACCCCCCCCCACCCCAAAAAACAACTACCCCTTGATGAAGCCGTGCAATATTTCAACTCAACCTTCCTAAGCATCTTAAACCATCACGCACCCTCCTGAACCATCAGAGTCAGATCTAACTATGCCCCATGGCTATCTAACAAAACAAAGATTATAATGAAAGAAGGAAACAAAATCTGGCTACAATACCAGAAATCCAAAACCACTACCTTGAGACAAAAATATCATCTGGAGCTTCGCAATAAAGCTAAAAAGCAGGTTAAACTTGACAAAATCAACTACTACAAAACCACACTGGAAAAATATGCTAACCACCCCCAAAAATTCTGGGCCACATTAAAGAGTTTTATTACACCTAGGGAAACCAACTACCCCTACTCCTGTATTACCAAACAACCTGGAGGACACCCCCACTCAATTTAACAACTACTTTACTAATACAGTCCAAGCCCTTGCCAACACCCAAAAGAGTGCCAGAGGCCCTATTCCAACAACTACCCCTACTCACCCCAGTTTTCTAAACTTGCCCCCCAGCTTCTCTCTGCAGTCAGTTCCCACTAAGTTAGTAGCCAAACTCCTCAAAAAACTTAAACCAACCAAACCAGCCGTTGACAACCTTCCAGCAGATTTCCTTCAATTAACTGCAGAGGCAATAACCTATCCTGTATCCATGCTCAGAAATAGGTCTATTGCGGAATGTAAAGTCAACGACACATGGAAAATATCACATATTATTCCACTCCACAAGGGAGGTACCTATCGCCCAATCGCAATTCTATCTCCACTTTCAAAAATATTAGAGAGAATAGTTCACTCTCAACTAATTAATCACCTCTATCCACTATCCAATTCCCAGCATGGCTTTAGACCTTCCCATAGCACCACCACAATGTTGCTCTCATTTACCAACATAGTCAATTACCATAGGAACAAAGGATTATTCGTATCCTCCATATTCCTAGATCTGTCTAAAGCATTTGATATGGTCAACCACAATATTCTCCTTGAAACTCTAACATCCCTTAACATGAGCTCCTCCACTATATCATGGTTTAACTGCTATTTATCAGGCGGTCAGCAAGCAGTCCTATGGCAAGACCAATTCTCCCCCCATTACCAGTAGTCATAGGAGTCCGACAGGGTTCCATCCTTGGTCCTGTGCTGTTCTCCCTATTTATAAGCCAAATAGCTTCCTCCTCCCCCTCTACCTCAATAGTGCAATATGCAGATGACACCACTATTATCTGCGCCGCCCATACTCTAAAGGAACTTCAAACCCTCACTCAAAATAACTTTTTTCTTTTAGCTAAAGCATGGTTCACTAACATTAAACATTTATACTTAATCCTAAAAAACAAACAAACTAATGCTCTTTAGCCCTGGTAGAACTCCTCTGCTAAGCAGTGAATTTACCATAACAACCGCTGACAATACTCTGATCTCCCCAACTGCACTCACAAAACTGCTAGGCATTGAAATAGACAACAACCTAAAATTTGACATACACACAGCACAAACAATCAAGAAGGTAAATAAAAAGCTTGGCCTCCTTTACAGGAACAAACAGTTCTTGACTTGTTGTGTGTTTTGGCTTTTCCCGGTTAGGGGTCACCACAGCGGAACTCCGGTCCGCTAATGATTGCTAGTTGATTTTTACATGCCGAGTTACCAGCCCTGACGCACAACCTTCAACAAAGGTACACCCATTCACACATGTCTCCATGCAGAAGACGCTCTAGCTGAGAATCGAACCGGACAGCGTCTTACTGTGAGGTGACAACGCTACCGCAGCAAGTTCTTGACTAAACATACTAAAGCCACCATAGCAAGAACTCGCCTCTTATCCATCCTCCTTTATGCCTCCCCCATCATGACTAATCTCCACCGCACAGAACTAAACAAAATGGAATCTTGTTACAACAAGATAGCCAAGTTTGCAACTGACACCTCCTATAGATCCCACCACTGTCTATCCCTCAAGTAACTCAACTGGCTGGAGTTGCCTCACCTACTCCTACTCGGTCAACTCTCATTAGCACATAAACTCTACTACCTTCCTGACAAAATCTCAGCACTTCTGCAACTAATACAGCCTTACGTCACCACTAGAACCATAAGATCTACTAACCAAAACCTCATACATATCATCAAACATAGAAACGATGCTGGGAAATCACTCTTTGCATGCACCATTGCCAGAACCTGGAATTCACGCCCAAGCCAAATTTCCTCTACCACCTCTCTTACTCATTTCAAAAGACTCTTGAAAACTCATTATGAAAACAGCTGGCTTTGTTAATGCTATACCCCTGGTGAACCTTCCCCAATGCACTGTTCAAAAGGATTTCATCAGAGATCACCTGCATCCCCTGGTGAACTTGTTACATTCAATGATATGTTCCTTCTAACTCAATGACATATACTGTATTATACTAATGCACACCTTGGTAAAAGAAAATGGAGAAATTTATGGCATGGTATGTAGTATATACAACAAAAACCTTGTAAATAATTACTGGAAATTTACTCATAAGTATTTCCTTCATAGAAATCCTATGTACTTAGGCTGCTTATTTGTTCTCTCATATATGTAATGTGATGTTGGAGCTTTTCTCCCCGGGCCTTCACTGAAAATGGACATGTATCCAGTCAGACTTTCCCAGTTAACAAATGTAAAATTAAAATAAGTTATACCAGAACTGGTAAATTTCACACCAGAGTGGCTTATTGCTTCTATATATGAACTTAAAAAAAAATAAATAAATAAGGAAGTATTGTAGCAGCCAGGTCCATGGTGTAGAGGGATGTAGTCCTGATTATGGTGCCATGCAACTGACATCTGTATAGCACATTGCATATCTGTAGCCTGGGAGGGGTTGAAGTGAGCAGCTGTTGCCAGCTTACCTGTCCAGGGGCATGGGAAGTTGCATCCATGGAGTAGAGGCCTAGGTAGTACTTGCTACAATTGTACAGAGCCACATACTGCAGGGATTGTGTGTTGAGTCCTACTCCTTGTGGTAGCAGGGTACAGCAGAGCTTGGACATCACAATAATGGAGGGGCATGCTCCACCATTGGAGGGTAGGCCACCCAGTAGAACCAGCAAAGTGACACACCCACTAACACTTGACATTTGCTGTTAGAGGAATGAATGGGCTGATTGGGCTTCCTGGGCAGGAACAAGGGGCTTGGCTTTCGCCCTTGTGGAATGGATAGGCCAGTTGAGTGCAGGTAGGGGAGACACATGGCCAAATCCTACGGGGATACAAAACAAAATAATTTAGCAAAGGTAATTTTTAACAAGAATTTGTGAGGGTTTCTAGATAATAATAATTTGCTCTGGTCTGTGAATTTGTCCCTGTATGAAGGCACACAAACTGATCTACTTTGAGTTTTTTAATATCCAGTTTCTGACACCTGCTTTTCACTGTTTTGCATTCATTTTCAACAGACCACTTTCACTTCCTAGCTGCTTTGGAGATGGTAAATATCTGAAATGAGTCGGCAGGAATTAAAGTGAAATGCTGTAATGTTTCTGAATGGGATGCCTTGCTAGTGCTAATGCAAAAATTGTCCCACATGGAACATTGATGTTGGTTAGTGAACTGTTTTGTATTAAAGGACCCTTAGCACAAAATGCGCCACACATCTGCTGCTTCTGGAAGACAATTTTTAAATAGAAATATTTGTAATGGGAGTCTTTACTAAGCATGAAATTAAATTTCTTCATAGCTGCACCAGACAGAAGACAAGATTTTCTGATTAACCTGTATTTGATGGATGCCAAGCAGCTTTTAATGAGCCTGTGAACTAGAGTGCCCTAGTGAGCTTTATACTTGTTCAGTTTGTTAACCAAGTAAGTCACATTTGGCACAAATTCCTTTTTTGTACAGGGATAACTCTGGAGCAGTGCCTGGTTAGGTGACTTTGTCAGAGTCACCCAATGTGCAAGTAAAAACTGAGGGAACCAAAGTGAAATGCAGGTTGAAGTCTGTAGTTTATAGCAGTAACCCTTTGTGCTCTACTGCAGTTATATTTAAAATTGCATAGATGCACAATATGGCTCATAACAAGTACATCTAGGGATATGTATTATGTGACAGAAGACATCCTTAATGTTATTGGTGGTAAACTTCTAAGGAATTAAGCATCCTATGTTTATGAACATGGGTGAATGTCACATTCTTTGAGTGTGTGGCTTAGATGGAGGCTGTTAGATGCAGAATTCTTTTTTAATTGGACTTCAGGTAAATAGCATCAGATCTGAAGACTAAAGGGCTCTGATGGAGTGGATATCTATACAGAATCCTTATGTAGGTGAGAGGAGAAAGACGAGTAATAACAATTTGTGGGATTTCTTTGTATTGGTCTTACAAGGGGGTATTTTAAGCCCTGTCTTCTCGTGTTACTACTGCTGCATTTTGCCATACATGAAAGATGGTTTTGGTCACAGAAAACATGAAGTCCTACAGTGAAGTGCATAGCCAAGAAAACATGTGGAAAGTGATTGCATGCATGTAAGCAAATCTAGTTGGTACAGGTAACTAAAATTCAGTATCTATCTCTATATGTAAACAGTTTTGTGTAGCCATTCAACAGGCATATCAACAGGAAGTGACTGAACAGAAGTCAGGAACCCCCATTTCCCAGTCTACCAATTCCATTTTACTGAGTTGTGCTGTACAGTAAGAATAAGTTTTATAGCAGACCATATAGTACACCCTGCAAACTAGTATCATAAATGTATTTGCCATTCTTTTTTATTGAAATATTGTCTTTGGTCAGTTTGGCTGCAAAGACTGAATCTTTTTGCATCCATTTGTCCACGTTCTCTTAATCTCATGTCAGTTACACTTTGTTAGTGTACACAGTTGACATCTGTACTGAAGTCCAGTTTGGATGATCTATATCTAAAGCCAGTGTAAAGGACTTCTGTATTTTCCTGATATTCATAATACAGCGGTACGAAATGCCAGCTCACTCGTATCTGATGTTTTAGCACAGTCATTCAGGAAATGAAGATTTCCTGCTTAGTTGTTCAGCAGACCTTCCAGAATTTAACATTTAGTGGAAAATGCATTTCCTTCAGTATCTAGTCTTACAAACAACATATTTCTGTCACTTTTTGCACTTCTTGAATATCATTTGTTTCAAGATTCTCTTAAAAGAAATTGTTCTGTGTAACCTTCATGTGCCATTAATACACATCATTCTACTTTCAGTACATTGACTACCATGGCATATAAACTTTCAAGTCTAATTTGTCAGCTTTTGCTTTAAATTGTTTCAGTTTTGATGTTGCTTTATTTTTGTTGAGTTTGGCATCCATCTTTAATGGAGGCTGCTAGCAATTGCAGGAGTGGGCTGGCTTACTTCCATCTCCTTGTTCACAATTGGGGATTACACTTTTGCAACATGTCCAGTGTGGACTTACTGGGACCCATCAGTAAGGCCTTTGCCTTTCCCATAGTAGATGGAACACATATGTTTCTGTTTGTAGATTGCTTCTAAACGCTTCAGCTTTCACATGCAGAATCTGTAATTCAAAAATTGGCACAAAAGCCTATATCCTCTAGAATGCAAATCAGTGAGAGCTGTAGAGGGGCCTTGCTGAAACGGTCCTTCCAAAGCAACTTCTGTGCAACCCCAATAAGCAGTAGTAGTGTAAATAAAATGTAAAGCAGGGCTGGGCAGACCCTAGGACCAATGTCGACTAGTTGACCTCAACGAAATCTTGCATGACATTTCTGTGGCTATTGGCAAGGAATAGCTTAATCAATTACATCAGAAGTTTACTTTTTAGACACTTCTGGAAGGCTGTATTGCAAATCTGAGCCTGTTTATTGACAATAGTTACTGATGAAGGAAGGTTTAATTTTCTTAAAATGTGTATGCTTATCCAAATCCAAATCCACACATTTCCCTGTGGTTTATCTGCTTGGCACTTAAAAATTACAACCACTTGCAATATTTTTGTCACTCTGTTTAAAAACCGTTGCTTGTCAATCACTTAAAGGTTTTACTTCAGTGCAAGAGAGCTACTTTTGAAAATGAGTAACCTACATAGCTGTATTGGGGTTGGTAGTTCTAGTAAAAAGGATGTTTTGCCATATTACCAGCTATTGCTGAGACCACATTTGGAGTATTGAAAAAACCTGGAGGTTTAACTTAATTTTTTTAATTGGCTTGAAGTTATTCACTGTATAGCTCTTTCGTTCTCTATCTACATGTGTGTGTGTGTGTGTGTGTGTGTGTGTATATATATATATATATATATATATATATATATATATATATATATATATATATAATGTATGTGTGTGTGTATATATATAAAATAGTTTGAGCTGGATGTGGCAGAATTTAAAGATGTTAAGATTTGCACTGGGTGTGACGAGGGTGGACAGGATTAGGAATAAGTATATTAGAGGGTCAGCCCAGGTTGGAAGGTTTGGAGACGAAGCCAGAGAGGCACGATTACATTGGTTTGGACATGTGCTGAGGAGGGATGCTGAGTATATTGGTAAAAAGATGCTAAGGATGAAGCTACCAGGTAACGGGAAAAGAGGAAGGCCTAAGATAAGGCTTGTGGATGTGGTGAGAGAGGACATGCAGGTGGTTGGTGTGACAGAGCAAGATGCAGAGGACAGGAAGAAATGGAAACAGGTGATTTGCTGTGGCGACCCCTAATGGGAACAGCCGAAAGAAGATGATGATGATGAGAGGGATATATAGTTTTAGATAAATACATATATATTTTGTTCAGAGATGGGTTACCTTTAAATTATATACACACACACACACACACACACACACACACACACACACACACATGAATGTGACAATCAAAGCCTATAGCCTAAACTATTTGGTAGTAAAATTTAAGGGGAAATGCATAAAAAGCATATTCTTCTGGAGATGGTAGTAGGAACACGGGCAGTCCTAGGTGGCTTAAAATTCCAGAGTGGCTGCAAAGTGAATTTTTTCATTTTTTTAATCTTATGTAATTGTAGAAGGCTTTGAAGGTGTACCTCTTAAATTGTCAGATGAGTGTCATCTAAAAGTTATGTAAACTTACTGCTAAACAGCCTTTTAACTTTTATTTCCACTGTGTATATTATTTGAGGTTCTGGATCATGAAGATATATATGTCTGTTAAACTTTTGGGTGTAATGTCGAAAGCACTAACTCTTGGCAAGTATTTTGCACTGCTGGTTAGCCTATTTATATGGTGAGGTGGTTTATATCATAGGAATTTGTGTGGAAATTGCTGTACTAAGTTACAGAATTATGCTTCCTGGTCTCTGGCATGCAGGGAGGATGGGCCTTACTGAAGTTTATAGATAAAGCCAGCTGTTTGATGGTGTAACAGGTGTAACGTATGCAACAAATGTTCTGTAAAAAGCAGCATGTCCTGTCGAAGGAAACTTCATGATAGTACAATTGAGGTCTAGAACTCCATATAATTAAACCATGAGCCGTACAGCTGTCAGCAAGCACAGAAGTGGCACTGTTTCAATGACAGAGCAACCATGCTGCAGAGGATTAGAAAGGAGTTAAGATACATGGTGGGAGGTTACATCATTTACAGGTATTCTTTGCCAAGGTTGTACAATCCTGGTCTCCGCTTGAAACTACCTTGTAGAGAGTGGCACTAGTTCAGTATTGTCTGGACAAGGCACCTGACACATTGGTGTGCCATTGCCACATAGATCCCACTTACAAAGAGCAAATACATGTATGTGTAAAGGCCAAGTAAGTTGCATCCATGTTGCAGCCAAATCATACATGAAAAGTATGAGGGGTGTTAATGACATTAATGCTAGTGTCTCATATTATTACATGTTCCTGGATGCCATAATCCCATGTCATTATTATACTGTTTTTGGGAGGCATAAATCTATATTGTCACACTGTTTTTAGGTGGCATAACCAGAGACGACTCTAGCACTAAATGACCTGGGCAGGTACCTAGGGCCTGGTGCCTGGTGGGGAGGCACTGGCCTGGGGGATTCCACATACATTTGAATTGATCAAAATTTTAAACATCTCTTTGTGGAGTCTTATTCTTTAAGAAGGCATGTGCACTTGCATGCTGCATCCATCATGCCCGCTTCTTTAGTAAGGTGCATGTAACAATGTGGATGTAATGTAAACCTGCTTGAAAGAAATGTGTGGAATTTTAACTTGCAGGTGTAAACGTGGAATTTTAACTTGCAGCCATTTCATTTAAGTGTGTGCGCATGTGTGAAATGCTGTTGTTAAGGATGACAAGTTAGTCGGTTAACTTACTCAGGCATAAACCTGTACCTTGGTTACATGAGACAAGAGCCTTAATCCTCTACTCCAACTACCAGACTGATAAAGGAATTGTGAATTTCAGTGCATTTTTGAATAATTGTGAACTTCAAGGGAAAGAAGCTGACGGCTCTTCATGCATAGTCTGTTTTCAACGTGCAGCTGTTTTGATTTAGCAAATGGTTAGTGTTTGTGTTTTAGAATTTTAAAGCAGTGTTAGTAGCATAACAGGTAGCATACTTGCCTAGTTGGTGCAGAAGGCTGTTGGTTCTACTCACACCATGTGGATGCATTGCTGATACTGCGGTGAACTTTAATGGGGGATGGGAGTGGAGTGCTGCACTGCTGAGTGTGTTCTCCTTTCTTTGAGATGACTAGTATCTATGAACTTGCTGGTTTGCTAGCCATTTCCTATAGCTTACCAACCTTTTTTTTTTTTGTAATATAACATAGGCAGTTAATTCTTCAAGGGCAGCAGGCACTGAATTTGTCAATGAAACACTGAAATGTAAAGTTGTCTGCTAGTAGCAGCCTCTTTATTAGTTATAGATCTCTTTAATGTGGAATTATTTGGATGACTTACTTTTGCAGAGGTTGTGCATATTGACTAATATTATTGGATTGTGTTGACAGAAATTTGAGCGGCTTTTTATGGTTGAAATGTCCTGAAATGGGCAGGGTTGTCATTATTGGTTTTATACATTTTGTTTCATTGCTTACTGGAAAATGCTCAAAACTACCAGTTTAAAACACGTTCTGACCCATTTTCCTTTAGGTCCTTTCAGACTCAGTACTCAGTAATCCCCTACACTATTTTAGCATGTCGAGAGGTCAATTACTGGCGTCCTCTCCAGTTCGGCTGGTGAATCTGGGAATCTTGAGGCAATGTTATAACTGCCTCATGTACACAGACAACCCTCTCCTCCTCCCAACAAATACAAATATATGTGAGAGATGCAACTATATAGCCAAACTGGAGGCTGAGCTCTCTCGACTCAGTACTGGCAAGACCAGCCAGGAGGAGAAGGTAACCACACACACCACAAACCCAGTCTCACATAGACCAAACACAACTGCAATCCAAACACATAAAGCCACAAAGACATACTCGGAGGCTCTAATTAAAAATCTACCAAAACAACAGAGGCCTCCAAAGCAGACATCCAAGAAACCACTACCTCAAAACATAGCACATGCAACACATATTTCTTAAAGTCAGTGTGCCAAACAGTCACAGCCCTTAAGGCCAAACAACATGCCTGATACACTTGTAATAGGTGACTCTATAGTCAGACACACTGACGTCCCGCTCACCAGACTGAACAAGGAAAAGGTTACAGTAAGCTGCCTGTTGGGTGCTAGAGTCCGCCACATAACACAAGCACTCAGGTCACTCCAAAGCAAGTACAAATATGACTCAGTCATTGTCCATGCCGGCGTGAATGACCTGAGACGTACCTCCCTGGACTACATGAAAAGAGACATAGAGGAGCTCTCTGATTATGTAGCCCAGGCCGGTATGACCCTGACCCTGAGCAGCATCTTACCCTTACCAAGAATGATGCCACAGTACAAAGACAAAATGATCAGCTTTAATAATGGCTCAATTACTGGTGTCATTCTAGGGGGATCCAGTGTCTGTCTGCTTGGGATGACATGCTTGACAAGCCACGCTGCTTCGCTAGGGACGGCTTGCACCTGTCACCCCTAGGCTTCTGGATATTGGCAAAGGCTCTTGCCACACCCATAGTGCCTTTTTTAGGCAAGGCTCAAAAAACAAACCCACCACCCTAGAAAACACAAGTGGAAAAAAACTAAGGGTAATGCTGCTCAATGCCAGAAGTCTAAACCTCAAGATGCAGGCTCTCTAAGCCCTCCTCAGTATGGAGAGCATCGATGTCTGTGCAGTGACTGAAACCTGGTTCAAGGCTCCTGAGAGCACCCCAGCACTACCAGGTTATGACTCATATCATGCTTTTCGGCCCCAAAACTTGGACCAAACCACAAAGGGAGGGGGAGTGTCCATATTCATCAAAGACACCCACACCTCCAGGATAGTGGCAACGCACAAAGCATCGGAGACCATCCATGTGCAACTAACCATAGGCAAAACGGCCCTACAGTTTGTAGCATACTACAGATATACTAGATCTGATCATCACAAACATGGGGACACAATGCTCCACACCGGAAGTATACCCCTCACTGGTGAGATCAGACCATAAACTTATATCACTGGAAATCCACATCCCGCCCCCACCCCCAGCACAAAAGACCACAGTGAGGAACTTCTCAAAAGCTGACTTCACACTTCTTAAGACTGAAGTGGTATCCTTCAAGGCCCCTGGGCCAGTGGAAACCACAGCCCACACCGCTGTATCCTTTATAAACGCCTTCTACGGACACCTTCAAGAATGCATGGATCATGCAATCCCAAATAAAACCAAGACCCTTTCCCCCAAAGGCAGGCGTCCTGTCTAGTGGACCCCAGCCATAAACAAACTTTACAACTGGAGGAGGAGGAAGCTACTACAGGACAGAGCAAAATCCCAAAAAGGGAAGGCATCTCTGATCAGTACTAGCAAAAAACTACGGTCACTCATAAAATCATCCAAGGCCAACTTTGAGAGAAAAATCGCAAAAGACACTAAAGATAATCACAAGGCCTTCTTTAGTTATGTTAGAAACCTGGGTGGAAACTCCCAGATATGCTCAGAGTTAGTTCAAAATGACAAAAAATACACTGAACCCACAGATATTGCCAACATACTGGCAGACAGGTTCAGTGCAAATTCCCAAAAGGAGAAATATCTATCCCAGCTGAATGTAGCCTCCCTGACATCACAGATGTCCAGGTGAGAGCTGCCCGCTCCAAAGCTAAAAACACAGCATCAATGGGACCAGACGGTGTCCCAGGTTGCGTGCTACATGAACTCCAAGAGGAACTAAACTCACACATAAGGCTGCTGTTTAATCTTAGCCTTACTACAGGATACGTACCCAAAGAATGGCGTACAGCAACAGTGGTTCCACTCCACAAAGGAGGTGCTTCTACGGACCCTGGAAATTACCGCCCCATAAGCTTGACGAGCCTTGTCTGCAAAGCTATGGAGAGGATCATTATGGAACTCATAAACAAAGACATTGGTGACCTACAGACACTTGATCCTACCCAATTCGGCTTTGTTAAGGACAGATCCTGCCTTTTGAACCTGGTCGACTTTTTTGAAACAGTTACTAAGGCCATTGATGAGGGTAAGGCAGTTCACACAGCCTACCTTGACCTTGCAAAAGCCTTTGACACAATACCCCACTCGGGCATCATAGACAAGCTCACCAGCTTAAATGTAAACCCATATGTCATAAGATGGGTTGCAAACTGGCTAAAGGACAGAACCCACAAGGTCAGAATTGCTGGAGCCATGTCAGACTCTAAGCCAGTCACAAGTGGTGTCCCACCGGGCTCGGTCCTGGGACCCCTCTTGTTCGGCATTTATTTCTCAGAAGTACAAGCAAACATAGGAGGATTGTGGCTGACAAAGTTCGCAGATGACTTCAAGCTGGGCGCCATAATCGATACTCCAGCGGACACTAGCATCCTTCAGAAAGGCCTCACAGAAATGGATAACTGGTGCCAGAGCCATGGCCTTAAACTGAACACCAAAAAATGTATAGTTATACCCTTTGGGAAAAACAAAGTACCCACAAATTACCACATAGGTGGTAATCCATTAATTACGGAAAAAGTAATCGGGGACCTAGGGACCCAAGTTGACAGTGACCTCTCATTTGACATCCACATTGATAAGGTGGTTAGGAAGACCTTCTATATTGCCCACCTTATCATGAAAGGATTTACATCTAGATCAAGAGAGGTCCTGTGCCCCTATACTCGTCCCTTATCAGACCCATGATTGAGTACAATGCCCCATTTGGTATGTACCTTACCCGGCACTTGCAGCAGTTAGAAAGATCCCAGAAGTACCTCACCAAGAGGATCAAGCATCTCAAACATATGTCATATGCTGCCAGATTGAAGAAACTCCAGCTCTATTCAGTCGCATACCGCCTACTCAGAGGAGATCTATGCCTGACGTACAAGGCCATGTCCAATCCGGAATTAATGGACATGCTCCACCTAAAAAAATCCAAATCCAGCAGAGCCATGAGAGCGAGAGACTTGAATCTCAACACAGAAATAAATAGGACATGCTGGAGGGATAGATTCATAACCCAGAGGCTCCCTACATTCTGGAACAGAATCCCAGTCCATGTTAGGCAGAGCCCCTCACTGACTCTCTTCAAGAGAAATCTTGACGAGTGGATGGGAGATCGTAGGTTTACCCCGGGGGTCATCTCTGTGTCACTTCTAGACAGAGGCACAGTAAACTAAACCCTAAATGGGCACAGTATTATCATTCCAGGGGGTGGCGGAAGCCACACACACTCTGGCTAGGCTTATAAATGCCCTAGGGCAGATAGCCTAGTATGAACCTATGAACAAGCGGTGCTGCATTATACAAAGAATACAAATTAATACAGTCAAAGTGAATAAAAATGCATGCATGGTCCTAAAAATGTGTGCAAGGAGCCTATGATTTGAAACAGACCAAAGGTAAACTTAATCCATCAGTGGCCAGATACATTTTCTTTGAATGTGGGTTTCAATGCCCTTTCAAGGGCAGAGAAGTGTATTGTTATTGTGAGACTGTATTGTTTAGCAAATGGCTGCCAGTGCTTGTGCTGTAAAAAGTGAAATAAAATAAAAAAAAAAAAAAAAAAAAAAAAACTTTTAACTAAATCTAAGTATGTGTAATCATTGCAGAAGTAAAGAAAAAATATTTTGTACACTGACTGATAGGATTGAACAGTGTTTATGGTAACTGGAGAGAAATGGCCAAGTAATGAGACACTGGGGAGAAATGGCCAAGTAATGAGACACTGGAATGGCTGTTGGGGGGGGATATTTGATATGTTGGCCGCCTAGGGCCCCATTTGACCACGATCCTGATCTGGGCTTAACCCCATAATCATTACATTATTTGTGGGTTTATGAACCTCCTATTGTCACACCTGTTCCTGGATGCCATAATCTCACATTGTCACACTCTTCTTGGAATTATTCCTGAGCAGCATAACCCCCACTGTTGCACTCTTCCTGATTGTCATAACCCCATGTTGTCACCTTTTTCATGGGAGGCATAATACCAAATTGTCACACTGTACTTCTTCCAGCATGTAGACTATATGTAGACTTTGCAACCAGGAAAGAGAACATGCTGGAAAAGGTCTACATCAATGTTAAGCTAGCATAAGGCAATGCTTCACTCTCACCTGGGCAACTCTGACCATCTCTCCATCATGTTACTACCACAAAATAATCCAGTGCTAACTAGGGGGAAACAACAGTGAAACAACTAAGGATATGGCCAGAGGGTGCAGTCTCGGCACTACAAGACTGTTTTGAGAGTACAGACTGGAGCATTTTTAAAGAGGAAGCTACCGTGAATCAGTGTATCAACCTAGAGAAGTATACTGAGGCAGTGATGGTCTACATATCAAAATGTGTGGATGATGTAACAGTCACCAAAAACATCATCACATGTACTAACCAGAAACCCTGGTTGACTAGCGAGGTGTATGAGCTCCTGAAAGCAAGGAATGCAGCCTTTAAGTCTGGAGACAGGGATGCTGTCAGATCAGCCAGAGCAAATCTGAACAAAGGAGTGAGAGAAGCAAAATGTGCCTACATTAAGAAGAGCCAGAGCTACTTCTCTGACCAAAAAGACTCCAGGCACCTATGGCAAGGTATACAGCAAATAACAAACTACAGGCCCTTATCCTCACATCGTGAGAACAATAGGGAATTCCTTAATATGCTGAATGTCTACTTCAGCAGATTCAAAAGAAGGGAAAAAAACAGCAGCCCAGCAGTGAAAATGCCCACTGTTCAAAACGAAGAGACGCTCCTCCTTAATCCAGCTGATGTCCTGAGGAAATTGCACAGGGTTAACCCGAGAACAATATCCTTGGGTGAGTACTCGGAGATTGTGCAATTCAACTCGCAGATGTCCTCACAGATATCTTTAATATCTCTCTAAGTCAGGAAATAGTTCCCAAATGCTTCAAAAACACAACAATAAAGCTTTGAGAGGCTGGTCAAAGAAGCAGTATCATCTAAGCTACCTGTGAATCCTGACCTGCTGCAGTTTGCTTACTGAGCAAACTGCTGTACTGTGGACGCCATAGCACTGACACTTCACTTATCGGTGGATCATCCCAGAAAGTAAAAACCACTACATGAGGTTATTATTCATGGTTCTCCATTGATACACTCATCCCTATACAGCAGGCAAGGAAACTGCTTCAACTAGGCATTAACACACCACTTTGTAATTGGATTCTGGACTTTCTCATGAACAGACTTCCAAAAGTGTGCATAAGACATAACTCTTCGGATAACATCACTCTGAATACTGGAGTTCCTCAGGGCTGTGTACTGTGTCTCTTGCTGTTCATCCTGCTAACACACAACTGCACAGTGAGGTACACCACTAAACACCATCATCAAGTTTGTTGATGATACAACAGTGGTTGGCCTCATCAGCAACGTTGATGAGGCAGCTTACAGGGCTGAGGTAGAACTGATTACCTGGTATGACAGTAACAACTTAGCACTAAATGTGAGCAAAACAAAGGAAGTAATTGTGGACCATAAGGAAAAACCGCAAGGAACATGCTGCTCTAACCATCAGTGGAGAAACAGTAGAGAGAGTGAGTAGCATGAAGTTTCTGGGGGGGGGGGGGGGGTGCATATTGATGAGGACTTGTCCTGGTCGACCAATACAAATGCCATTGTCAGGAAGCACATCAGAGGCTACACTTTTTGAGAAAGTTGAGGAGAGCAAACATACCATCAACAGTTCTCACAAGTAAGGGTACAGTAGAAAGCATCCTGACAAAACAGCCTCACAGCGTGGTACAGAAGCTACTCTATCTCTGAGCGTAAGGCTCTCCAGAGAGTGGGGTAGGTGGCCGAGAGAATAATTAAGACCACCCTACCAGCTGACCATGACCTGCATATGTCTAGATGCCTAGGCAGGGCCAAAGGAATAATTAAGGACTGCACCCACCCTGCTCGCACACTGTTCGCGTACCTATCATCTGGCAAGTGTTTCCATAGCATAAGATTCACAAGATTCGGAAACCGCTTTTTCCCACAGGTCATCACTGTTGAATTCTGGCAACAATCATGCTCCATGCCGACCATCAGTTCAGTGTGGAAGACTGTTTCAGATTGTTCAATAACTTGACTGCCTGTCTCAAGCCAATATCTGTGTAATACTCAGTATGTTGAGCCAAATCACTGGTCATCAAGGGTAGTAGTAAAGCCAGAGAAATGTCTCATAGTGCAAATCTAATGCTAGTCTGTAACACGGTCACAGTGCAATACTCATGAATGTCTCATACTGGGCAATATTCAATGCAAGTCTTTAATGCACTGCCTTACTTCAGTACTGTGCAATACTCTAGCAAAGAGATCACTGTATAATAAATGTTAGTGATTTTAATTTATGTGTAATATTAGAATTATCTATCTAGAACATAATGGTATATAGTAAGTAGTTATATATGTATTATTGTCTTGATGTATTAGGTCTATGTGATATCTGCACATTTGAGTCCGGAGATACAGAATTTATTTCAGGTTTTTGCACTTGTGTGATTCTGAATGAAAATAAGGTTTACTTTGACTTTATACCTAGATGACATAGTCCTACATCATCACGCTATCCTTGGATGATATAATTGTGCATGTTTCTGAGTTTGCATAATTGCATACTGTTGCTGGGTAGCATAATCATGTGTGACAATGTTTTGTGTAGCATTATTTTCACATAATGTACATGTGTGTCTGTTTCACATACATATTCATACACACACTCACACCTTAGTGTAGTTAGCCACCCAACATGTTTTTGGGACATGGAAACACCAGACCATGGAAACACCAGACCATGGAGCTAGGAGTCATTAACACTGAGAATATACATGTACAGTCATCACCAAAGTTAGTATAAGGCAAAATATTTAAAAAATGCAAATGAGTCCTATCACTGCGACCAGAAATTCATTATGTTTTGCTTGAGAACACCCACTGGCTATTGAATAATCAGTAATACAATCAGTTTGCTGCCCAGCAAATGGACTTGCCAGCAACTGAGTTGCTTCTGGTCTTTTTTTCCTGCCCAGATAGAAAAGAGCACCATTCAGGACTAGAAGATTCTGCTATATTATCACATGGTGTCTCACTAGTCTCTGCCTGATTCCTGCTGAACATCTCACAGTTTATTTGTAGCCACTGGGGGACCAGAAATATATAGCATGAATATTTTCAAGCAAAATGGAATTAATCAAGTAGGGTTGGGGTTGGTAATTTTAAATGCATTTTCCATTTAGGATTTCATTTATCTTGAGTAATTGAAGGGGTGGTGGTAGAAGGAGCTGTGTCTTTATAAATCTGTCACTGAAGTGTGTAGTTACAGAAGGGGATGTTCACAACACACAGGTCTACAAGAGTTAAAGCAAAGAACCAGGAAAACTAAAGCCATAGTCATAACTTATGGTACGTATGCATTGAACACTAGGGTTAAAAGAGCAAACACACAGAGGTGCACAGCATGTGTTGTCAGAGCTAGCAGGACCACAGAGGTAGAACAGCAAGTGTCAAGTGTATTACTGAAAATCTGTTTCTGTGTTCGAGATTTAGGATCAGATTTTTGAAACCCATTCTGCTAAACCAGTTTTAGATGATTAAAGTAGGTTGAATACAACCAGAAATGGCAACTGTGCAAACTGCAGCCTGATTCCACAGTTGCTACATATCTCAGTAGAATTAACTCTTTGAGTTGTGGCAGCCTCAGGATTGATTAGCAGATGTGCTGTTTAGGGACCTCCTCCCAAATTTAAAACTTGCTTTTACCTAGTAATGTTTATTTTCATATCTCTCTCTCTATTTTTTTTTTCTATTTTATTTGTTTTGAAGAAATGGTACTTTTGGAGAACCGTTTTCATTTTGTTTTTCACATTTTGACTTTTATTTTATTGTTATACAAGGGAGCCCAAATATCCTAGCCTTGGCTTTTTATACTTGTAGGGTGCCCACAAGCATCAGAAGGTGTATCATGTATTTGGTAGGTGCAAGCTGTGATACTGCTGCCTGGATACATATAATGTGTCTGCTTCAGAGTCCGGCCTTCATTCCTGTTTGCTACAGAGCTGAATTTAAGTGTTACTTACATTTTCTTTTTCTCACACATTTACTAGTACTTCAAGAAATGTATTTTTCAGTCATCTCCTCCCCTGTTCTTTCATAAAGTTAGACTATAATACAGACTGTAGTTTCTTTAACTTGGTGTTCCACTTGCTAATTAAGAAACCGTTTTAATTTTCTTTTGGATAATGTAGTTACTTTTCTGTGTAACCTGTTTCTCTTTTTATATTTCTATATTTGAAGTATCACTCATGTTCTCTTTTACTTCCTGACACGTATCTTCCTCATTTTCATCAGAATGCTTCCAAAACCTTGCTAACATTTTTTTAACAAAAGCAAATAGTTACTCTTAGTGTGACCTCTCTCACCAAACTGTGTCAGGGTCCTGTTTAGTTTAACATGCTATTTTCCACTTTTCCAGCATCTTAACAGGTCTGCATTTCTTAATATGTTGATGACTGCAAAACTAGTAGAATTGTAACTACTAATAAACATATTGAAGTTGTAAACAATTACTTGACTGATGTTAGTTCTAGGCTGCTGGACAAGGTTTAAATTTCTGCTATAGTATTATCTATGTTATGTAGTTTGGGAAAATAAGTCTCAATGACAGTGCAGCACTTGACAAGTGTTAGGGACCTAGTGATTGCAATTAACAATACATTCACTTTTTGTGAACATGCCCATATTAGTAAATCAAACGCCAGAAGACTGCCGGGGTTGATTTTTTTAGATTAATTAGTTCTTATCGTTTGGTGGTAACAAACTGTGGGAATCTGTTCATTCTTTTCTTTGTTTCTCTTACCCCATTTTCTGATCAGAACTGAAAGCATTACAGGACGCAAGGAAAATGCATCTCCTCTATCTGTCGTCATGCAACTTCACTTTTTTCTGTCGTACTTCCTGTATATAACCTAGTCTGACTCTACGTTTCATTGTAATTATTTCAACATGCCAACTCTTCATATACATATATAATGTGCTGTGTATGTCAGTCACGTTGTGTATAATGTCATGTATCTATTATGTTTACCCCTGGACTGAGACTGAAAGAGGTCACTTCAAAATAAAATAAACTGTGTATTGCCTATAAAGCTAGAAAAGATAATTTAAGAATTCCTTTTGAGATTAAAATTTCTGAAATTTAATAGGTATGTGAGACTATAAGGCTATATGACCAGTTTGCAAAAAATGTAGTGGGTGGGATAAATATTTTACTCGGCAAATATTCAGACTCTGAAACAAATTGTCATCTACTGCTGGAAAAGGTCATTTACAACTTTCAGTGCTTGGATAGCTGGGTTATTACTTGGGCTTGTTTCTTACTTTCCCCTCTAGACTTTGTTCCACTGTCAGAACTCAAGACTGAGGCATATGTGATGCATGGTGGGAAAGAGGGAGGTGCCTGGAAGCCTGGGAGAGTTTTATTTGCTGAAAGCTCCTTATGCCTGTGTGATGAGCTTTAATAAAGATGGATCTTGTTTTTATATATCTGTTGTTATTGGCTAGTACATAACCTTTTTTTAAATGAAAGTTATTCTTTAGTAGGTAGGTCACTCGTGCTTGTTTTAAACAAATGTAATGCGTCACCCAAAATATTTGATCATTTGCTTACTTTGGGGCAGTGCCAGTACAGAGGTGGGTGACAGACATTTGTGAACAACTCCCTGAGGTATAAAATAACTTTGAAGTACATCCAGCTAGGTGCTTTTGACTAGAAAGAAGTAAGGGCTTTAAGAGGGGAAGAGCAGTCTAGACTAGAAACCTATAGTTTTAACTCTTTGTCCATCATCATTAACAGTAAACTGCCTGAGTTTGTTTACGGGTGATTAATAATGCCTCATAGTACTGTGATACAATGGTGTGGCTACATCTTGACCCTTTCTGAGCTAACTAAACTAATTGCAACAAGGTACAAGAAGTCAAAGAAGACAAGAACATCCAGGATTGCATAGAAAATAATGTATCTGCTTCTTTCTGAGTCTTGTAACCTTGATAAAAGTTAGTAGAGGTCAGGAGGTAATCCTTAAGGTCATGCTGGATCCATAAGAGAGATCCCTTGCCTTTTGAGATTTGCAAGTGGAAGCCAGCATCCATTCTTTGGAATCAACCTGCTCTACATATGTCATATTGGAGGAAGAGGTAAGGTCCATTTTGAAAGCCTACAGACCTGGAATATATTCATTGTATTGCCATCATTACCATAAAAGCAAATTATCTTAGTAGAGGTCACCCTTTGGGCTGTGAGATAACTGCACCAGGAAGTTTAGGACAGGGTTTAAAGAGTTATTTTCAAAATTTTCTATGCAGCAATTCATGTCTCAGTTGGCTAGTTCAGGGGTGAAACCAGCTAATAAACATCTGTCCTGAAAGGTTGACCATTCCTAAATGTTTAACACTGGTTAGCTTTTGCTTCACTAGTGCAGGTCATCCTTTGGGCTGAGTAGGCTCATTTAATAAAGCCATCTGTGTGATGCAGAGTGTTGGCTCCCTGACTGTGGCTTCGCTAACCTGAGTTTGATTAGCAGCCCGGGTGCTGGAAGACATTGCCTGGCTGAGGAGCGATACCTCAGCTAATCTGAGATCATTTTGTGGCCTGGTTGCTGGAAGTGCTTGCCTGCCTACATGGGGGATAGAATGGGAGTGGGTGGCATCCTGGAAAAAGGGCTGGTTTTGACCCTTTATGTGATATGTGGTTGCCATCTGGTGAAAACTGGGTGATGCCTGCCAATCAGTATGGTAGGTTGTAATGTGGCAGATAGGAGTTATGAAGTGCATACATTCCTACATTAAGGCCCAGGGCTGTAGCTGACTTCAGTAGAATATCCTTTGCTCCTGAAGGGGAAAGAAGGAAGGAAAGACAGAGCAAGTAAAAATTCAGAGTCTGTCAGAGTGATGGATGGCCGTCTGACTGGCTTCTTGTGTTGAATTTGTACTGGAATGAAGGAATCCTCATCTTTGAGGTGATGTTGGGTGCAGTTGCTACTGGAGTGGAACAGAGGTAATGGTCAAATGGGAAGAAAAACAGATTTTCATAAAAAAAATTGTTTTTTTTTTAAACTGAGGAACTGGGGAAGAAAACTAGAAGGAATAATATGAGTAATTTAAAGAAAGATTGGGAACAGCATTGTTGTAATGGCTGGAACCCACTGAAAAGTGTCCTGGTCTATCAAGGAGCTTATTTGTTTGGTTAATAGCATTCCTCAGAGTGTAGCAGTGTCTTATCCAGTGTGGGTTGCGTCATAACCACCAGCCATCTAAAGTAATTGCATTCCTATATGAAGAGGAAAGGTCCTTGTAACATAAGTATGGATATGATGAATGCTTGTCTTTTAATGGAGTTTTAAGAATGTTCCAGAATTAAAATATTAAATTTCATCCACATACAGGGAGATACTTTGTTGTTTCTGAACCAGCTTATATCTTTGTGAGCTCAGCCTTTTACAAAGTTTAACATTTATAACCTTCTTCCAATATTTTATTCTTATTGTTTTCTACAATTAACGGTCCTTCTGTCGTTAGGTTTATATTCTCTGTTGCGTCTTTCCTCACTTTTATCGTACTGCCTTCTAACTGTTGTTTAACTGTAAGTCTATGCAGTTGTCATCCTCCTCTACCTCAGAATATCAACTAAAAAATTGCCATAATTGTGTGAGTTTTTGCATAGGTATGTGTAAGTGTATGCAATTCAATCACACTAGATCAACTCAAACCATAAAAAAAAAAATCGTAGCTCTTAAACATTAATGTTAAAATGTACATGCTTCAAGACATAACCTTGGATTATGAAAATTCAAAGTCAGTGTTTTTTTTTTTTTTTGGGGGGGGGGGGGTAACAGAGATTTTGCATCGGTACAGCAGTCAGCTGTTCTGTTTTGTGGTCAACAACACAGCTGTCTACTATTAGTCTGATCCAGATAGAGGATTGATCCAGATAGAGGATCCTCACATACATACATACATACATAGAAATTATATGCAAGGAGAGTGTCTGTCTGGCTACATTATTGTTTGTGTTCAGAAATATGTTATTGTTGTACTTGTATTTTTGGAGCATTTTTCCCCATGAGTTTCTACTAAAGGGGGGATCAACCAAGTTGGACTGTCCTGGTTAACAAAATAGATAAAAATTTGCATGACATGGATACCAAGCTCCACTCCTGGTGAATTTCTTGGCATCCTTGTCTCAAACACTTAACAGCATGGCTACGATCGGAAACCCGGAAAACCTGATCATAATCCTCTGTATTATGTGTTCATAACACACATTATGTTTAGTCAGTAATGTGTTAGAGTGGCTCTCTGTATCACCAGATGGAAAGTTGAATCAGCATGGCATATAGATGCTTTATTACTGAGAGTTCATGTACATATTTTTTTCTTTTCCTGTTGCTGTAGCAAAGTCTGTGCTTGGAGGCTGCCAGCTTACTGCATACTGTTGCTGTTTTTTGTCTGCTGCCTGCTTCTGCTAAATAGGTCATGTGCTGTACATTCCAGGGCTTACCAGTTTTGGAGGCAGTGGGAGCTTTGTATAGCCTCTGAATACGTGCATCATTGCAGGCCTGCTTATTTTAATAGCCGAGTTTGCATTGCATTAAAGGATACTTCAACTGAATGTCAATCAATATGGATAAGGGGCTGACCTGTTTTACATATGGTTCATTCAGGGCTAGCTAAGTGGCACTTTACAAATGGGTGTTTATTTGCATTCTTTGCAGTTGTTGATATCTGCTGTATCATGCTGTTCACGTGCATTATCATCAGTTTTAGTTTTTGCTGTTGGCTTGTGGGTCACATCTGTACTGGTAATGTTATTGTATTGCTTTGCAGATACACTGGTCATTTTATTTCTCTTGCTTTGAAGTTGTAGAAGAACATTCATACGTAATGGCAGTCTAATAAATGTTCTTGCTTTCTATTTCTTGCACCATTTGTTGTCTTATTGTAAAAAGGTTGACAGCAGTACATTGCAGGACACCATACTTGGGGGAGGTGGGGGGTAGGGCTATATCCATGTTTAATTTACTGCCTGTGTTGTAGCACATTTGTTTTTTATGGAGAGGTCAGTTGCCCTGGGTATGGGTCTGGCATGTTCGACATCACATTCTAGTTTACTGGTTTGAGTAAGACACTGCTTCCCCTTTCTGTCTACAAGCAGTCTTTTCTGTCATGTTGTTCTGGGATACATTAGTTTTTGCATATAGCCTGCATGCGGGAAGGCTTGATTTCTTACTGGATGGTTTTATGGGTGCTTAGAATTCTAATCCATACATGACCAAGACATCTGATGTCTCATTGAGTGAGATGAGGGATATGTAGAAAAGAGACTGTTACTGATTTTTACTGAATTATGAATATGAGATGTATGCTAATGTTTGCTTTAATAACTGATGTATGCTATGGGGTACTGTAAGTTGTCGGATTCATGCTTACGTAATGGCAGATGACAGTAGCTCTGCAACCTGTTGGATTTATACAGCAGCAGCAGAAGTATTTCCTCTTTGACTACTGATTATGTGAATATGCATATTTTATATTAGCAGATTTTTCATTGTTGTACAAATGTGTGGCCATCCCAGTACTGTCTTGACTGGATTGTAAGGAGGGAAAAAAGTAGTCAGAGGTAGCTGCACAGACTTCTTGAGATATTTGTGCTTTCAAATATCATAAAGTTATGAAATTTAAGTGTATTGCTAGCACCCATTAAGAAACTTTGGGCCGGATTCATGATGGCTTGCACGGAGTCTAAGAGTAGAGTAAGACTCCATGCAGCCATCATGTCTGACGAGCGATCCAGGAACAGCCTGTAGGGGCGTGTAAGAGAGCTCCTAAAATGGCTCTCTGACAGGGCAGGGATATGCAAATTATCTCAATTGCAGGCGAAAGGTATGCAAATGAGGTAAATTTGTGATTCAGGAAACCCGTACCTGTTCGAGTAAGAGCAGTGTTATTTGCAGAAATGTACTCTGTTTACAACTGAGCACCGTTCTGCAAATAGCAAAACGGAGTCGTGACAGCTCCAAATAAAGGTTGCATCCAGTGCAGGAAGCATGCCAATGGCCAAATATACGGCAATTGGAAATGTTTCCTGATGCAATATAAAATTTTTTTTTTCGCCGATTTCCGACATTTAAACGCAGCACCACGCAAATGGCTGTGCTCTAAAACCCAGAGTACTAAAAATTAAAACCCACAAATGTGGAATTTATAGAAATTGTTAATGTACAATGCAAGGGAATGGCAGGCTGAAGACAACATGGCCACCGAGTAGTGGTTGCTAAGGGGGGAAGCTCAGTCTAAGACATGTAACCAAGCATTAGTAGGCAATCCTATGTAAATGAGTGTTAAGATAGTGAATCGCAAGTTTACATAGCAAATGAGGACAGTCAGTGGAGTGTAGGAGTAGGATATGGGGAGTAACAGAGTAGAAGATAGGTGACATCATGAGGGGGGTATGTATGAAAGAAGTGAAGCTCATTGGAGCAGAGTGGCATGTGTCAGCTGTCATTTATACATCATGGAAAGAGGTGTGTCAACAGGTAGGCTAGGGAAAGGCAAGAAATGGAAGGTGTATGCCGTGGATAACACCCAAATTTCTTATTGAGTGGGTATGCGTGCGTGTAAACCCGAGTAAGACAGTGTGCACGTGTGTACGCATGAGTGCGCGTGTTTAAGCCGGAGTAAGCATGTATAAGGCTGTTTAAGGAGTTGTAAGTGTGTTTGCGCTGGTGTACGCGCGGCTTAACCCGAATAAGCAAGTTTTAGTCCGTGTAAGCATGTGTGCGTGCGTGTTAGCAGCTGTGCGCGTATTTGTGCTTGTGTGCGTGGCGCTCCTCCCTGAGGAAACAGAAAGGAAAAAAGAAGCACAACAAATAGTAGGAAGCTACCAGGCAGTACTAGCAGAGCTAGCAGCTACCAGGGAATACTAGCAGAGCTAGCAGGTGAAAACAATCAGAATCGGGCAATTACACAGGCAGTACACTAGCCCAGCCCAGCCTAGCACTTAAAACTCTGCAAACAACAGTCCATTATGTTTCTCACAACAGACACTGCAGTAAGCTAATAGAAGTGAAAACTGAAAAAGCTTTACTGAGACAAAGAAATGTTAGGGGCTGCCATTGCTGTTATAAGGTGACACATGCAACATGCTGAGGGTGGTGACAATGGAAATGCTGCAGGACAACCCACAGTGAGGAGACGGAGAAGAGTGTACAGGCCCAGGGTAACCTACCAGGGGCTACATGAGCTGGAGATAGTAGAGCACTATAGAGTGGACGGAGACCTCCTGCAGCAAATTGTTGAGCTGTGCAGGCCACGTCTCATACACACAACCAACAGAGGGGAACCCATCCCAGTGGAAACCAAGGTATGTGTTGGCCTAAGAATACTAGCAACAGGTACCTTCCAGAGACCAACTGGTGATATGATGGGGATATCACAGGCATCAGCATCCAGGGTACTACATCAGTTTCTGGATGCCATGTCAGCACATGTCAGTGATCATGTATATTTCCCCAATTCCCGTGAGGTATTGGCCAGCAATATGCGTCTCTTCCAGCAAATAGCAGAATACCCTGAGGTAGTGGGTGCAATAGACTGCATGCCCATACTCATCAAAGCACCAGCCGGCAAGCAGGGTAGGGTCTACTTCAACTGCAAGGGCTTCCCCTCCATCAACTGCCAGGTTGTGTGTGATGCCCAGGGCATAATACTGAATGTGTGTGCAGGCTGCCCTGGAAGCTACCATGATTCCCATATCTGGCATCTGACACAGCTGTACCAGACATTTGCCAATGGGGGCATCCCACATGGTCACCTAGTGGGGGATGCTGGCTATGCACTGGAGCCGTGGCTGATGACACTCATCAGAAATGCACACACACCTGAACAGGAACGCCATAATGAGGCACACGCACAAACACGTAATGTAATAGAGCGTGTGTTTGGGCTGCTCAAGTCATGGTTCCGGTGCCTGGACACCTCTGGTGGAGCCTTGCAGTACTCACCAACTACATGTACACAAATTGTCATGGTATGTGCTATGCTACATAATGTGATCCTGTGAAAACAGCTGCAGCAGGACCAGCATAGGCTTGGGCCAAACAGCCCCCCACCATTGCCAAGGCCGTCACAGGCAGAGCGTGACTCTGAGGAGGAACAACCTGAGCCTGCCCCAGTAGGCAGAAGGAGGCATGCCCAGTATGCTTTGGCCTTGGCAAAGAGGCAACGCATAGCACATACACTGGCTCAGTAGGAACTCTGGAAATGATACCTCTCTCCGACTCGCACATAAAGTAAAAGGGATGCTTAAGTTGACACTACCTGCTTCCAAACATGTGCAGGGAGTGTAGTATGTGCATCCGACATAGGCAGCCCTGCAGCACCACCTAAGGCATGAATGCTATGTGTTAAGCAATATAAAGCAGTGCTAAACAGCAATTACCACCATGTAGTATATGCAAACAAAATCGCACACACCAACTAGCACAACTGTGGTCAATGTTCAGTAATATTGGGCAATGTCCAGCAATGTTGGTGAATATTGAGCAATGTCGGACAAGCCTGGTCTAAGTAGGGCATAGCTGAGCAAAAGCCAACATGCTCATATTTGCTTAACAGGCCCTTAAACAGTCTGGTCTGCTCAGTATGAAAATATAAAGCAGTGATGGGCCTCGAACCCAGGATACTGTGCACTATAGTCAAAGTACTGAACCACTAAACCATGACAGTATTGTAGTGGTCCACCTGTATGATGGAATGTTGATAAGTCTATGCAAAGTATTCCATGAAAACCCTGCAGGCACAGCATAATCCTTGTTGAGTTATGACACAAAGGTGAGTCCTGCAATGAGAACAGAACCTGACTTCCAACACACACAGTATAAATGTTAATATTGGTCATGTTCGCACACCTCAACAAATGTAGTGGACCTCGGATAGCAGCATACTGAAGGGTCACACTGGGCATGCTCACACACTTGAATAAATGAGACAAATGTCAGGCAACAAAACATGGAATGGCAGAACTGGGCATGCTCACACATTTGGGCCATGTCTGAGTACAGCAGTGGGCCACGCATATCTGGCAGTTGCATGTGTTAACCCAGGAACCTGTCACTATACAGCAATCCGCCCTGTGCACACAGTTATATGACAACAGACACATCTGTAATATAGTGGAACCCTGTCATAATCAAATATGTTCTGCAGATACCGAAGTTGTTCATGGAAACTGGTAAAGCAAAGATGATAAAGACCTGCAAACAGCAATAAACATTGTGCATCTTGAACATTAGCATAAGTTCAGAGGTCGATACTAGGCTATCTGCCCTAGGGCATGTACAAGCCTATCCAGAGTGTTTGGCATTCGCAACCCTGTCAGATTACTACATTGTGTGTGTGAATAGTAGGTCACACAAGATAGCCCATGTACATTTAGGCTAGTGTGCCTCTGTCTAGCAGGGACACAGAAGACATCTCAGGGGTAAATATACAATCACCCATACAGTCATCAAGATTTCTCCAGTAGGTGGTCAGTGGGTGGCTCTGCCTATGTGAAACTGGGATTACATTGTGTAGTGAGTGGAGCCTCTGGGATAAGAATCTGTCCCTCCACAATGTCCTATTAACATCTGTGCTGAGGTATACATCCCTGGCGTGTGTAGCTCCAAGGGAGTTGGATATCCTGAGGTGGAGCATGTCCATTAATTCTGGGATGGGTATGTCTGTAAACAACAGGCACACATCACATCATATCTGAGTAGGTGGTAAGCGACTGAGTAGAGCTGGAGTTATTGCATCTGAACTATGCAGGGCATCTGTGTGAGTCCCTAGACCTGCTTGGTGAGGACCTTCCGTGGACAGTACAGTTGCTGCAGGTGTCAGGTAAGGTACACCCCAAATGTGGCATTGTAACCAAGCATGGCTGTGATGGGGCACAATGATCTCACTCGATCTAGATGTGAAACCATATGGGATAAGGTGGCCCACATAGAAGGTATGTCCAACCATTTTGGCAATGTGAATGTTAAAGGCGACAGTACGAACAAATCATGTCCCCAAACTCCTAACAACTCTTACCGTATGTAATGGAGTACTACCTATGTGGTAATGTGTGGGCATGTTTTTACTCCCAAAGGGGATGACTATGCAACTAATGGCATTTAGCTGTAGGCCATGGCCCAGGCACCAGTCATCCATCTCTGTGAGACCCTGATTGACTGTGCATGTGGCAGGTGGAGAGTTGATCATGACACCCAGTTTGCAGTCAAGTGCAAACATGTTCTGCCATATTCCCCCTGTGGTAGCCTGTACTTAAGACAAATATATACTGAACAAGAGAGGTCCCAGGACCAAGCCGTGTGGGATGCCATTTTTAACTGGTGTATAGTCAAGACATGGCACCTGCAATTCTGACCATGTGGGTGCTATCCCTTATCTAGGTATCAGTCCATTGTGTGAGATATGTGTCCATATTGACGCTTGTGAGCCTATGCATAATGGCCCAGTGGGTTATTGTGTTGAAGGGTTTTGCAAGGTTCAGGTAGGCTGTGTAGACAGCCGTCCCTATGTCGATGGACCTGTTAGCCATTTAAAGAATACAAACAGGTTCAAGAGGCAAGATCTGCCCACAACAATGCTGAAATGTGTAGGACACAGTGTCTGTAGGTTCCCGATGTCCATGTGTATGAGTCCTATGAAAATATGCTCCATAGCTTTGCAGAATGGGCTACATAGGCTTATAGGGCAATATTGTCTGTGGTCCATTGTGGCACCAACTCTGTGGAGCGGGACCACTGTCACAGTACGCCATTCCTTGGGTACATATTCTGTGGTAACTCCAATATTGAACAGTGATGTAATGTGAGGGTTGCATTTGTCATGATGCTCGTGTAGGATGCAGGCTGGGACACCATGTGGTCACATTGATATTGTGATGTACGCTGTGGGGAGGGCAGCACTCACCTGTTACTGTGTGATGTCAGGGAGGTTATACTCTGTTGGGATGGATAGTTGCTCCTTAGGGGGGGATGTTGGGATGGATAGTTGTTCCTTGGGGGGGATGGGTGGGAGACATCTGCACTGAACCCGTTTGCCAGGATGTAAGCAATGCCAGTGGGTTCAGGGTAGGTGTAGTCAGTATGCAGTAACTCACAGCATATCAGTGAGTGTCCACCCAGGTTCCTGACATAACTGAAGAAGGCCGTGTGATAGTCCTACATGTCTGTTGCAATTGTCTGGTAGAAGCGGCCCTTAGAAAAGTCCATGAGTGATTTGTAGCTGTCTGTTAGTACAGATCAGATGCCTTCCCAGTCTGGGATTGAGTTCTGTCATGTAGTAGCTTCCTCCTGATGTTGTACAGCTTATTAATGGCTGGGGTCTACCAGACAGGTCCCCTGCCATTGTAGTAGTGGGTCCTGTTGTTATTTGGGATAGCACAGTCCATGCAGTCCACTAGATGTCCATAGAATGTGTATTTAAAGGATGCAGCAGTGTGAGCCGTATATGCCACTGTCTCAGGATCTCTGAAGGATGCCACCTTGCTTCAGTGAAGTGAGATGTTGGCTAATGAGAAGGTCACCAAGATTACCCAGGATGGGTGTGTGGAGGGTATATGTATGTCCTGTGAGATACATGTATGTTCTGACCTTACCAATGAGGGGTATATCGCTGGTGTGGAACATAGAGTCCCCATGTTGGTGGTGATCAGGTCCAATATGTATTCCCCCTTGTGGCTGTGCTGACTGGTTGTGCCATAGAGGGGATGCAAGTGCCATGGGTACCACACTCTCCTGGTCAATGCCAACTGTATGCTGTCCCTCGCCTATGGCCATTGGTGGTGAGGGATGTAATGGCAGTATGAGTGTGCGCATAGATGGGTTTGAACGCTGTGTACTGTCAATTGGTGGACCAACGATAGACCCTGTCAAATCTCCCTGTGCCACAATACATGTGTCATCATCACCATTATCCGTGGCAGTGGCTTCAGGTCGCCTGCTGGGTTCGCCAATCCCTAACTCAGCACCTGTGAGAGGAAGACAGGAAATGCACTTTACGGTCTGCACATGCACACATGAACACATGCACACAGGAACACATGCACACTCCTCACTACAGCAGATATACACACACAACAGCAATCCAAAACATACTCAATAGTGGTTGAAGGGTGACAGTATCACAAGGCAAACAGTAGCGTCCCACGTGTCAGCATGCAGAATAAGTGTTGATCGATTCCATGCAGTGTGAGTGTAGACAGCCATAGCTAATGACAGTGTACATGACTGTGGTGCATGTGTGTACATGTTTAGTGATTGCTTACACCCTGGAACACAATGTGTACAATGACACAACATTTCTGTACAAGTATTATAAGCTCTGCAATGTCCTGTGCACCATCACTCACAGGTATACATACCATGGCTGCATGTGTTATCTGTGTGTCACATGGATTTCCATGTCTGATTGCAGTGTCTGTGTCTGTAGCAGATAATTGTGGACACAGGTGTAGCACATGCATGCTATGTACACACACGGGATGAGTGGTGCATGTGTACATGATGGAATACCAATCCTGGACATGGCCATTGTAACTGTATGGGGTGTAGTACCATTAGCCATCATCATCATCATGCTTCATGTCGTCACTCAAGGCCACTAAAGTGTGCTAGACCACCGCCTAGCATGCTATACCTGAACCACAGTGCCATGGCGAAGTTCACAATTATACAGCCACGTTGCACAAGGGTGTGTGAGGTGCCCAATAGGGAGCATTGCCTAACATGACTGTGTTATGTGTTGAAGAGTGTTGCACAGCCCCATGCTAGGCCCCTATCCCTCAGGTATAATATGTGTAGTGTGTGGATGACGTAGGATACTGAAGTGTGACCTGGCAGCGGGTGTCCAGTTACAACATGTGTAGCATGTTGAGGTATACTGCGTATGACAAACGTGTTATGTTGTGTACATATGTGTCAACTATGCCTATCCAATGTGCAGTACAGTGTTGCCACATTTGTGTCTGATGCTCTGTGCATTGCATGTGATTGAGGCAGCTACTGACTTTACTGAGATGTTTAACGTCTCACAGCAAACATGCACAGCATGCATTATGCGTAGGTGTGTTATGTGTACATTGCCTACATCTCACCTATGACATGCACATTTCAATACCAACTTTAAAGTGTTAACACACTCACCAACATGTGTCTTCTGCCCTGCTGTCACACCAGAGGGACCTACAAGAATATGACACAGTTTGTCAGTGGCAAACTGCAGTAGAACAACAGGCATAGGTGTACAGATACTATTCACAATATCAGTATTGCACACAATAGGCAGCACAACTGCTAAACACAGTACACATCTCACATAGGCATAATCTAACAATACAGGTAACAGTAGTCTACAGCTAGGGCATGTTACCTGCACGCTCCATGTCACCATGCTGGGTTGCTCCAGCCTCCATGATGACACATGTGTGATGTTGCTGCTGTAGGCCAGGAGCCACCACACTTAGGAGCAGTTCCTCCACTCTGGTGAGGGGGGGATGTATGGCCACCCCATCACCTGTGGCAAGCTGTTGTCTATGGATATCAGACGCACGCCTCCAGACATGTCTAATTAAATCACTGCAGTGATGGCGTACCTGCTCATATGTCTGGTTATGCATGCCTATGTCATTTACCCGAAGAACAAGATCTTGCCACAGTGCAGTATGCTCCTGCTGGTGCTGGCTGGCCCTGGAAAACAAAAGAGAAAACTTGCAGAGAAAACCAGTTTAATAAAAAGCAGAGCTTTCGGGCGTAACCCTTCTTCAATACTAATACATTCAAACACTAAACTCTAGAAGCTTAAATACAGGTCTAAAATCACATGACCAGCAGCCAAATGAAATCATGTGACAGAAAACAAATTAAAGACATACACATATAAATATATTAAAAGATGTGTAGATACACAGTATAAAATATTTACTTTACAATATTACGTAGCTTAACTAACACAGGTTTTAAACTGACAGTGCTATTTAAACCAGGATGAGTGTCAGCAGCTAATCTCAATATCCATTCAAATTCTTTGAGCTCAAGGCGGTTGTTGACATCACCACCTCTTTCATTTGGACATAGAGCATCAATCACTCTAAACTTAAATGTATGTGTTTCACCACAAGTTTTAATATGTTTACATAGTGCATTATTGTCACAATTTCTCCTAATTTCAGACTTATGGTCTATAACACGTTCCTTAAGCTTACGTATTGTTTTTCCCATGTAAAATTAACTGCATGAGATGCAGGTAGCCAAATAAACCACAAAAGTGGTGTTACAAGTAGCTGTAATTTTAAAATTAAATACTTGTCCATTGGCAGGATGAGTGAAAATATCACTACCATTCCCTAAGATGTAAGCACAGGCAACACAGTTAAAACATGGAAAAGTACCAGTTTTAGCAGCCAATTGTGTATAACAGGGTCTATAAAAATCTTTATAACAGAGTAAACTTTTAATCGTCCTCATATTTTTATATGTAAAATGTGGCTTGGTGCCCAATATAGTTTTTAGTTCATCCAATGCCATCAGAATGGGCCAGTTCCTGTTAATAATTTGTCTAATTGAACTTGATCTACCATTAAAAGTTGTGACGTACCTTATTTCATGTTGAGTAATGGTGTTATTACACTGACTATCTGTGAGGCTTGACCTATCTTCCAAAAAAGTTGGTATAAGTGATGTCTGCCTAGCTTCCATTACATCAGATTTAAGCTTGGATAATAAATTCATATCATATCCACTAGATAAAGTCCTCTACCATATTATCAAGTTGTGAAACAAATGTAGTATTATCAGTAGTTAGTCTACTTGCTCTAATAAATTGAGATTTTGCTACACCTTTAAAGACATGTGGCGTGCATACTACTGTGATGCGTATATCTTCCATTACTAACATCCTTTCTATAAATACTAGTGTTTAATATGCCATCATTCAATTGCAGTTTGACATCTAAAAAACATATGCTGCTGTCAGACACATCCATTTTAAATTTCAAAAAATTAGTACTAGAATTTAAATAATCAATGAAAATATTCAAATCATCCAAAGTACCATTCCATATTAGTAGACAATCGTCTACAAATCGCTGATAGAAACTAATGTTACTAAGAAATAGATTTTGTGCATTAAACAAATAATTCCATTCCCATTGGTAAAGCACTAAATTAGTGTATGTATTTGCTACAGATGTGCCCATAGCTACGCCTGTTAGCTGAAGAAATAAGGTATTATTAAACATAAACACATTGTTCCTCAGAACTACATCCATAAGGCAACAGATATTGCTAATGAGCCTATGGTCAGGACTAGGGTGAGAAGACAAAAATTCTCTAAGTAGTTCTATTCCCACATCATTGGGGATAACTGTGAAAAGGGACATGATATAAACGTCACTAAATAATATTTCTTGGTATTTAAATCAGTTTTTACATTATTATACCATACCCGTAGCTTTGACAATAAATCACAAGTATCCTTTAGAATAGAACTACATTTAGGTAAATAAACTTCTAATTGCCTATGCAAATAAACTGATATGGGTTCAGTAACCCAACCACCTCCAGAGACAATCGGTCTCATGGGTGGATTTTCCAGGGATTTATGAATCTTAGGGATCCCATATAAATGTGGAATCAGAGGACAAGGTACTGTAAAATAGTTAAAAAGATCAATATCTATGTCATTATTAAGCTGCAGCTCATACACAACCATGTTCACATAACTTATACAATTTTTACATCAGTTCTAGTGATAACTTTAAAGGCAGTATCATCATTTAAAAGCAGAGAAACAGCTGAAAAATAATTATCACGATTCATTAAGACAGCCTTGCCACCTTTATCAGCTTGTTTTATAATAATGTCATTACACTGTTGTAAACTTTTAAGGCTTTATACTCAGAGAAGCTTAAATTATATGCCTTGTTTTAACAGGTTTTAAATAGAGTTCTCTAATCTGAAACTCAAAATGTCATGAAAAGCCTTTAGTACAGGAACACTAACTGGCATAAAAGTGCTACTACGTTTACAACATTTTTCAGGCAGGAGTATTACCAAATAGCAGTCTTAAGTTGAGATTTCGAACAAAGATTTTTAGTTCTGTTAAAGCAGAGACAATATTGTCACAACCATATGGTATAAATTTAAAACCTTTACTGAAAAGCGAAAAGTGCGCTGATTGTAATTCAAAAGTGGAGAGGTTTAATACACTGTTCATTTGCGACTTACTTTGTTCAGTCCTAAAGGGCTTTGATTCTTCCTTTTGTTTGTAGATGTAATTTGTGTAGATAACAAGCCCCTCGACTTGGGGGATTTATTTCCAACTGCTTCTGGTTGTTCTAACTGAAAACGCTTAGGTACAAAGCTAAAAGTAAGTTGTTGAGTCTTTTTTCCAGTTAGCGTATTCACGTTGTCAGCGCCATCATTCTTACTTCGTATCTTAACAGATGCGCATGCGCTGCTGGTTACAGACGTAGGTGTAGATTGGACTATCCCATCAGATGTTGTATTGGGGGGAATCTCTTTAGTTGTAGGTGTTTCTACGACATTAGTGTTGCATACAAGTTCATCAAAAGTATCTAAGGCATCAAGTGCTTCTTTATAAGTAGGCTTTTGATAATTAGAGGTTGTATGATAATCAGATTTAGGCCAAGAGAAAATATTCCCCTTTTGGAAGTCCCCAATGTCACGTAAAAGTTTACGTTTCTTAGTAGCTTCCATTCTTATGTTATCACACGTTCGATGTTTAGCATCCTGCCACCTATGTGGTAATTCATGGGTACATGTTGTTTTCCAAAGGGGATAACTATGCATTTCTTGGCATTAAGCTTGAGCCCATGGCTTTGGCACCAGGCATCAGTTTCTGTAAGGCTTTTTTGCAGAATATCCACATCATTTGGGGATTCAATAATGGCTCCCAGTTTGCAGTCATCTGCAAACTTTGTTAGTCAGAGTCCCTTAGTGTTGGCCTGTACTTCAGAGAAGTAGATGCCAAACAAGAGTGGTCCCTGGACTGAACCCTGATGTACTCCACTTGTCTGGAGCTGGATTTGGAGTCGGCTACTTTTACAGTCTGGGTTCTGTCAGTAAGCCAGTTGGCAACCTATCGAGTGACGTAGGGATTTATGCCCAGCTTAGTAAGTTTATCTGTCATTCCAGAGTGGGGGATGGTGTCGAAGGACTTGGCGAGGTCCAGATAGGCTATGTGGACCACCTTACCCTCGTCCACAGCTCTGGAGACTAATTCAAAAAAGTCAATTAGATTCAGGAGACAAGATCAGCCCTTCACAAACCCACACTGGATGCGGTTCAGTGTTTGAAGGTTGCCAATGTCTTTGTTTATAAGTTCCATGATAATGCGTTCCATGCCCTTGTAGAACAGGCTTGTCAGACTGATGGAACGGTAGATGTCCTTCAAGGATGCATCTGCAGTCCTTACAAATGGGTTGTCCTGTCGTCAGGCAGCCCTTCGGTCGGCCGGATTCCAAAGTCTGGGTCTGGCTTCGGCTGGTGTCGCACTTCACCCGACGTCATTGCTGCAGTTATTCGGGTATAAAGGCATCAGCCGACGCCATTTTCCTCAGTCTTTCTTGCCGCGTGGCACCCGAAGCAGAAGCTGTTCGCAAGTGCCGGTCGGTCAGAACCAGAGATTACTACTACCGAATACTTCTACTACTACCGAAGACTTCTAAAAAGCTAAGTACCCCGTTGGGGACTCTTTCTTGCCTCAGCCGATGTCAGAAAAAGTGAATAACTGTTTAACTTGTGGGAAACAAATACCTCATAAAGATTTCCACTCTTACTGCTTACCTTGTTTAGGCCCAGACCACGACGTAGCAGCTTGTCTAGCCTGTGCTTCTTTTAACCGACGGACGCTTAGACGTCGGTCGGAATTTGCTGAGCAGTTTTTCGGCTCCGATTTTGCTTATATTATGCCGTCGGATCCTCCGACTCCACAAATACCCAAAAAACGCAAGGAAAAGGACCGACACTCGCGGTCCGCGGTTTCGGCCGAAACCGTGGTTAAGCCAACCGCGAGTGTCTCGGTTTCGGCTGAAACCGAGCAAGCGGTTCTTCCTTCAGCCGAAAACTTATCGTCTACCGAGGCCTCTTCCAACCTGGTGGAATCGGCTTCTGAAATCCAACCTGCAGTTGTGGTTTCTCGGGAATTATCTGACACTATTCCCTTGGATATTTCAACCCCTGCACATGGAGCTGCTAGGCCTCCTGCAGCCATGTCCATTAAGGCCTTTGCCAGGGCTAAAGCAGCTAAAGCTACTAAATCTGTGCCTGTTAAGACCCCCTCTCACAGGCCTAGCTCCAGTTCCCAAATGCTTAGTCTAGCAGAGGATCTCATTTCTTTAATCCGGGGATCCCAACCTCACCCAGACAGGGCCTCTCACCCACCTCCAGAGAAGAGGCCTAGAGCAGAGCCCCCTGAGCCAGTTTCCACAGATGATTTCTCTGATGATTCAGATAATACAGACCCTCCAGAGGCTCCTTTTTCCCCTTATGAAGACTCTGATGCTGAAGAGTCCATCCCTTCTGCCTCTCCGCCTGAGGAATTTTCCTTTGGGGAAACCTTGCATGCTATGAGGGAACAATTTCAGTGGCAGGGCCAAGATTTTTCAGACTCCAGAAAGGCTTAGAACGTTTTTGCATTTACCACAACATAGGCCTTTAGCTATACCTCCAGTTCTTTCTGTTGTAGATGATGCATTTAATGATGCTTGTACTGCTCCTGATTCACTACCTCCGGCCCCTGCTAAGCCCGATAGGTACTACAGGGTCCCGGGCACGCATCACCATTTATACAAGGCTCCTTTTGCAGATCCCGAGACTATCTCCCAGGGGCCTAAGGCTGTAGCAACTACCTCTGCCAAAAAACCCCTCCCCTCTGAAAGGGAATCCAGGTCCTTAGAGAGATGGGGTAAAAAAGTTTACACTTCTGCTACTCGTTCAGCTAGGGCCTTGAACTGTCAATTTCATATGATCCAGTATCAAGAATTTATGCTAGACCAGTTAACCAAAAAACTGTCCTCTGATGAACCTTTAGATAAGAAATATGTTCAGGAAATGGTACATAACATTCAGCAAGTTAGTAACCATTCTTTAAAATGCGGCTATGATGCACTGGAGGCTTCCTTTAGATCAGCCATGACTGGCACAGTTATCAGAAGGCATGCATGGTTAAAAGAGCAGGCCTTACCGGACCATGTCAAATCAAAACTATTAGATGCTCCCATGGACAAGATCAATTTGTTTGGCTCTCTTGCACAACAGGTGCTGAAGAAGATGGAAGAGAAGGCAAAATCTGTCCAAACAGTGAAAGATTTCTTACAGGTCCAACCTCCAAGGTTTAGCAGGAATTGGCCCTCCAAGAATTGGTCCTTTCCAGGCTCCTCCAGAGCACAGAGAGGCAGGAATAGGCGTTCAAGAGGCAGAAGCCAATCCAGGGGTGCCTACAGGGGACGCCAGTGGCAGGGTAACAACCAGCGAGGCACAGACACAGCCACCACCACTACTACAGGACAATCACAGTGACTTGGCTCTGGCACCGCCTACCAGGGAACAACTAGAAGCACCCTTAGGCGGGAAGCTAGCTTTATTTTCAAAGAACTGGCATTACATCACAAGAGACAAGTGGATTTTGCAGACAATAGACCAAGGTTACAGGTTTCATTTCCATACTCTACCAGGAAAGAGAGGAATGCCAAACCTACCTCCAAATCAAAAGGCAGAAGCTCTAAAACAAGTAAATCAATTATTAAGGATGAGAGCTGTGGAAAGGGTACCATATATGGAGCAAGGAAAGGGCTTTTACTCCAGACTCTTCCTAGTACCAAGGAAAGAAAGCAAATGGAGACCTATTCTCGATCTGTCCACTTTAAACACATTCCTCATTGTTCCAAAATTCAAAATGCTGACCCTACAGCAGCTTCTTCCCATGCTGGGCAAGGAGTCTTGGCTGGTAACTCTAGATCTCAGGGAGGCATACCTGCACGTCCCCATACGACCAAATTGCAGAAGATACCTCAGATTTCTTGCAGGATCAGAGCATTATCAATTCTCAGCATTGCCCTTTGGCTTATCTACTGCGCCCAGAGTGTTCACGAAATGCCTGGCATCAGTAATCGCTCATTGCAGGCTTCAGGGAATCCAAATCTACCCTTACCTGGACGACTGCCTGATACAAGCGGACAACAAAAACAAGCTAGCAGAAGACTTGAAAAGGGTCATTTACCTTCTACAAGCCCTGGGATATACAGTCAATATAAAAAAGTCAAGGCTGATACCATCCCAAAGGATAACCTTTTTGGGTGCGGAGCTGGACACATCCAAACAAATGGCATTCCTAACAGTAGAAAAACAGGAGCAACTCCCTCTCTACTTCTTGGCATTAACAAAGCAAAACCATCTAACAGCAAGAAAAATCCTGCAAGCATTGGGCTTCATGGCATCCTGCATAATATTGGTCCCACATGCCAGACTGCATATGAGAAAGCTACAGTGGTACCTAAGGCATTTATGGTCTCAGCACAAGCACAGCCTAGAAACCCAAATTCCAATAATTCCATGCCTGAAGCAAGAATTCCAATGGTGGGCTCAGGCCTGTCAATCAAACGAAGGATTGCCCTTCCACAGCACTCAACCAAGCCAAACCATCACAACGGACGCCTCAGACCTTGGTTGGGGGGCCCACATGCTGGACAAGTGCATACAAGGTTTATGGACTCAAGAGCAGCTGCACCTACACATAAACCTAAAGGAAATGCTGGCAGTAAAACTGGCAATTCAGACTTTCAGACCATTTCTTCGACAAGGTCAATTGATGATAAGGACAGACAACACCACAGTTATGTGGTACATCAACAAGCAGGGAGGCACACATTCGTACCCTCTATGCCGGATGGCCCTGGACCTCTGGAATGTGGCCCTGAGTTACAACATTCAGTTACAAGCAATCTTTGTACCAGGAAAAGAAAACATCCTAGCAGACATACTAAGCAGGACTACCACGGATGCCCACGAATGGATGCTGCATCCGGACATCTTCAAAACCATTACAAGAAAATGGGGGCTCCCAGAAATAGACTTATTTGCATCCCCACAATCACCAACTAAAGAAATTCTGCACCAGGACGTACCACCCACTGGCTTGGAAGGTGGACTCCCTATCCTTCAGTTGGAAAAATCTGACAGCATATGCATTCCCACCACTTCCTTTGATGCACAAGGTGCTATTGAAGATCAAAGAGGACCGTCCAAGGATCATTCTGATAGTTCCAGATTGGCCAAGGCAACATTGGTACCCATTACTGAGGAGCATGTCTCAGGAACAGATATGGCCCTTACCCCTAGTTCCCTTGCTGTTAACTCAGAACAACTACAGCACCCTGCATCCAAACCTGAAGACTCTGCAGCTGGCTGCCTGGAACATTGCATAAGACAAATTAACCCAAATTTATCCCAAAGGGTTAAAGACATTATCTTGGAAGCTCGCAGACCTTCAACAAGAAAAACCTATTCAGCAAAATGGAAAAGATATCTCATTTTGGAGTACTGCTAAAGGGGAAGATGTGTCACTGGTAAACATAGCCAACATCCTGGAATACTTGGCAGAGCTCTTCCACAAAGGCCTGTCCTACTCTTCCATTAAGATTCATGCATCAGCTATTTCAGCAGAATATGACTTGGATCCTCCAGTCTTCTCACATCCTCTGCTCAGGCAGTTTCTGAGAGGAATTAAAAATGTAAAACCTCCTAGGAAGCCACCATTACCTGCATGGGACTTGAACTTTGTGCTAGAAAAATTGACACTTCCTCCTTTCGAACCAGCAGCAACAGCAGAATTGCAATACTTATCATGGAAAACTGCTTTCCTGCTGGCAATCACTTCAGCAAGAAGGGTTTCTGAGCTACAGGCATTAATGGCAGTACAGCCCTTTCTGATCTTCCATCAAGATAGAGTGTCCATGAGAATGAATCTTACTTTTATGCCTAAGGTGGTCTCCAGAGTATCTTTAAATCAGGCTATCCACCTACCTACATTCTTCCCCAACCCACAGAACAGGGGAGAAAGACTGTTGCATACCTTGGATGTACACAGGCAATTACGCTACTACCTGGACAGGACCAAGAGCAATAGAAAAACTGACCAGCTACTGGTAGCATATGCAACAGGAATGGAAGGGAAAGCAATTTCAAAACAGACACTATCTATGGATAGGAAATTGCATTAGATTTTGTTACTCCTACCATGGAAAGAAAACTCCAGAAAACATCAGGCCTCACTCTACAAGAGCTACAGCCACTACCACAGCTTTTCTACGAGGAGTGGCTACCAAAGACATTTTAGAGGCTGCTACTTGGAGCTCCGTGCATACATTTGCCAAGCATTATAATTTACCTTTATACTCTAGATCCCGAGCAGGTTTTGCCACTGCTGTTTTGCAAGGGATCTTAACTACACCATAATTCTATTTTTCCTCCTCCCCCAGTTTGGCTATGGTATTCTACCCATTTGTAAGGACTGCAGATGCATCCTTGAAGGACATAGTACAGTTTTGTACCTACCATAAATGTAGATGTCCGATAGGAATGCATCTGCAGTCAGGATTACCCACCCTCCTTCCCCTCTGTGGTACTCCTAGGGTATTTGCCCCTCTTATAGCTAGCTGGGGGAATCTATTATGGTGTATTTGTTTGTATATATGTACATACATGCTTATTTTTGTTTGCTCTCTAATATTTGGAATCATTGGCATTTATCCAAATTTAGCCTTCCTAGAGGGCACCTGGCATCTGGGGCAAGAAACACTGAGGAAAATGGCGTCAGCTGATGCCTTTATACCCGAATAACTGCAGCAATGACGTCGGGTGAAGTGCGACACCAGCCGAAGCCAGACCCAGACTTTGGAATCCGGCCGACCGAAGGGCTGCCTGACGACAGGACAACCCATTTGTAAGGACTGCAGATGCATTCCTATCGGACATCTACATTTATGGTAGGTACAAAACTGTACTTTCCCGGGATCCAAGGTGGATCCTCCCTTGTGGAGCAGGATAACAGTAGCTGTGTGCCACTTGGTGGGCTTGAAGCCTGAGGTGAGGCTATGATTAAACATGACGCTTAGGTGAGGTGCCAGTTCATTTTGTAGTACATAGCCTGGGATGTTATCTGGTCTAATGGATGCTGTATTCTTAGCGTTGGAGAGTGTGGTTTCTACCTGTGTGGCTGTGATTATCAGAATTTGGCAATCTTTTGGTATTGAGATGGACCCCGTAGGGCGTGAGAGGGGGTGAAGTTGGCACTAAATCGATCTGCAAGGATATTGGCAATATCCTTGGGATCAGTATATTTAATGCCATTCTGATGTAGCTCAGAGCAAATCTGAGCATTGCCATTTAGATTCTTGACATAATAATAGAATGCCTTGTGATTGCCTTTGGAATCTTTGGCAGTTTTATTTTCGTAACTAGCTTTTGAGGATTTTATGAGGGATCTCAGCTTCTTACTGAGGCTGGTGAGGGAGTTTTTTGCATCCTGGGATTTTCCTCTTTTCTGCAACAGTTTCTTCTTTCTGTTGTATAGTTTATTTATAGCAGTGGACCACCAGATTGGCTTCCTTTATTTGGAGAAGAGCATCTTGGTTCTATTTGGGATGGCACGATCCATGCACGAGTGGATGTGCTCGTACAGTGCCTTTGTGTAGGATTCTGCAGTCGAACTTCCAGATCCCGTCTGCGTGGGTGTTGTGAAGTTTGTCACTTCTAACTTCAGTAGCATGAAGTTGGCTTTGGAGAAGTTTTTTAAGGAGGTTTCCTTACTAGGGGGTGAGGGTGGGATGTGGATGTCAAAGGTGATTTGCTTATGGCCAGACCTGACCAATGAGGGGGTGACCACTGGTGTGGAGCATCTATCTCCCATGTTGGTAATGACAACGTCTAGGATATTGGCTCCCCTGGTGGGACAAGGGATTAGTTGTTCCAGGGCGTTGGAATTTATGAATTCCAAGAACCGTTGGGAAAAGGAGTTGGTTCCTGAGTAGTTTTCCAAGTTAATGGCAGGGTAGTTGAAATCACCCAGTATTAGGGTGTTTGGTTGTATATTAATATTTTCCAGTATGTTTAGAAAGGTGTAGTGAGAATCTTGGGGCATGGTGGGGGATCTGTAGCAAGCTACAATTTGGATTGCAGTCTTACCTAGTGTTAGTTGCACCTGGAGAATTTCAGATGCATTGTGTTGGGAAACTAGCCTGGAGGTGTGAATATCCTTGGTGAACATGGACACTCCTCCACCTTTAGTGTTTCGATCTTGGTTTTGTGGCCGAAAAGTGTGGTAAGAATTGTAGCCTGGTATTGCAGGGGTGCTCTCTGGAGCCTTGAACCAGGTCTCAGTTACTGCACAGATATCGATGTTCTCCATTTTTAGGAGTGCCTCGAGAGAGTGCATTTTGAGGTTTAGACTTGTAGCATTACCTTCAGATTTTGCATGCTTGTATCTGTTATGGTGGTGGTTTTATCCTTTGAACCTTGCCTAAAAAAGGCACTATAGGGGTGGCAAGAGCTTTAGCCAGTAACCTGAATCCCAGGGGTGACAGGTGCAGACCATCTCTGGCAAAGCATCGTGGTTTGTCGATCATGTCTTCCCAGGCAGACAAATACTGGATCCCCTTTGAATGACACCAGAAGCTTAGCCAATTGTTGAAGTCAATCATTTTGTCCTTATACTGTGGTATCATTCTGGGTGAAGGCAGGATTCTACTCAGGGCTAGGGTCATACCTGCCTGGGTCTCATGATCCAAGAGCTCTTCCATATCTCTCTTCTTGTAGGCCGGGGAGGTACATCTCAAGTCACTCACTCCAGCATGGAAAATGACAAAGTCGTATTTGTACTTGTTGTGGAGTGACTTGAGTGCATGCGTTGTGGCGGATCCTGGCAGCTGACTGTAATTTTCTCCTTGTTCAGACTGGTGAGTGGGACATCAGTGTGCTTGAATATAGAGTCACCTATGACTAAAGTGTGTGTGTGTGTGTGTGTGTGTGTGTGTGTGTGTGTGTGTGTGTGTGTATGTGTTTATGTATGTGTGTGTGTATATATA
>NC_056732.1:445965702-445968462 GCF_019279795.1 Protopterus annectens | reverse complement strand
GGTCCCGGACACATCACCATTTATACAAGGCTCCTTTTGCAGATCCGAGACTATCTCCCGGGGGCCTAAGGCTGTAGCAACTACCTCTCCCAAAAAAACCCTCCCTCTGAAAGGGAATCCAGGTCCTTAGAGATGGGGTAAAAAGTTTACACTTCTGCTACTTCAGCTAGGGCCTTGAACTGTCAATTTCATATGATCCAGTATAAAGAATTTATGCTAGACCAGTTAACCAAAAACTGTCCTCTGATAAACCCTTTTAGATAAGAAATATGTTCAGGAAATGGTACATAACATTCAGCGGGTTAGTAACCATTCTTTAAAATGGGCTATGATGCACTGGAGGCTTCCTTTAGATCAGCCATGACTGGCACAGTTATCAGAAGGCATGCATGGTTAAAAAGGCCTTACCGACCATGTCAAATCAAAACTATTAGATGCTCCATGGACAAGATCAATTTGTTTGGCTTTTTGCACAACAGGTGCTGAAGAAGATGGAAGAAAGGCAAAATCTGTCCAAACAGTGAAAGATTTCTTACAGGTCCAACCTCCAAGGTTTAGCGGGAAATTTGGGCCCCTCCAAGAATTGGTCCTTTCCACTCCTCCAGAGCACAGAGGGCAGGAATGGGCGTTCAAGAGGCAGAAGCCAACCCAGGGGTGCCTACGGGGGCGCCAGTGGCGGGGTAACAACCAGGAAAGACACAGCCACCACCACTACTACAGGACAATCACAGTGACTTGGCTCTGGCCCCGCCTACCAGGGAACAACTAGAAGCACCCTTAGGCGGAAGCTAGCTTTATTTTCAAAAACTGGCATTACATCACAAGAGACAAGTGGATTTTGCAGACAATAGACCAAGGTTACAGGTTTCATTTCCATACTCTACCAGGAAGAGAAATGCCAAACCTACCTCCAAAAAAAGGCAGAAGCTCTAAAACAATAAAATTTTTAAAGGATGAGAGCTGTGGAAAGGGTACCATATATGGAGAAAGGGAAAAGGGGTTTTACTCCAGACTCTTCCTGTACCAAAAAAAAACAAATGGAGACCTATTCTCGACTGTCCACTTTAAACACATTCCTCATTGTTCCAAAATTCAAAATGCTGACCCTACAGCAGCTTCTTCCCATGCTGGGCAAGGAGTCTTGGCTGGTAACTCTAGATCTAAAGGAGGCATACCTGCACGCCCCATACCCAAATTGCAGAAGATACCTCAGATTTCTTGCAGGATCAGAGCATTATCAATTCTCAGCATTGCCCTTTGGCTTATCTCTAGAGTGTTCACAAATGCCTGGCATCAGTAATCGCTCATTGCAGGCTTCAGGGAACCCAAAATTTCCCCCTTTACCTGGACGACTGCCTGATACAAGCGGACAACAAAAACAAGCTAGCAGAAGACTTGAAAAGGGTCATTTACCTTCTACAAGCCCTGGGATATACAGTCAATATAAAAAAGTCAAGGCTGATACCACCCCAAAAGGGATAACCTTTTTGGGTGCGGGCTGGACACATCAAACAAATGGCATTCCTAACAGAAAAACGGGAGCAACTCCCTCTCTACTTCTTGGCATTAACAAAGCAGTTAACAAAAAAGGAAAGTTGGGGCCCATGGCATCCTGCATAATATTGGCCCCACCAGACTGCATATGAGAAAGCTACAGTGGTACCAAAAGGAATTTATGGTCTAAACACAAGCACAGCCTAGAAACCCAAATTCCAAAAATTTCCCATGCCTGAAGCAAGAATTCCAATGGTGGGCTCAGGCCTGTCAATCAAAAAAGGATTGCCCTTCCACAGCACTCAACCAAGCCAAACCATCCCCGGACCCCCAGCCCTTTGGTTGGGGGCCCACATGCTGGACAAGTGCATACAAGGTTTATGGACTCAAGACCAGCTGCACCCACTTTCCTAAAGGAAATGCTGGCAGTAAAACTGGCAATTCAGACTTTCAGACCATTTTTTAAAAGGTAAATTGATGATAAGGACAGACAACACCACAGTTATGTGGTACATCAACAAACAGGGAGGCACACATTCCCCTCTATGCCGGATGGCCCTGGACCTCTGGAATGTGGCCCTGAGTTACAACATTCAGTTACAAGCAATCTTTGTACCAGGAAAAGAAAACATCCTAGCAGACATACTAAGCGGGAACTACCACGGATGCCCACGAATGGATGCTGCATCCGGGCATCTTCAAAACCATTACAAGAAAATGGGGGCTCCCCGAAATAGACTTATTTGCATCCCCACAATCACCAACTAAAGAAATTCTGCACCAAAGGGCGTACCACCCACTTGCTTGGAAGGTGGACTCCTATCCTTCAGTTGGAAAAAATGACAGCATATGCATTCCCCCCACTTCCTTTGATGCACAAGGTGCTATTGAAGATCAAAGAGGACCCCAAGGATCATTCTGATAGCTCCAGATTTGGGCCCAAGGAAAATTGGTACCCATTACTGAGGAGCATGTCTCAGGAAAATATGGCCCTTTCCCCCAGTTCCCTTTTCTGTTAACCCCGAACAACTACAACACCCCGCATCCAAACCTGAAAACTCTGCAGCTGGCTGCCTGGAACATTACATAAGACAAATTAACCCAAATTTATCCCAAAGGGTTAAAGACATTATCCTTGAGGCTCGCAGACCTTCAACAAGAAAAATTTTTCAGCAAAAAGGGAAAAATATCTCATTTGGAGTACTGCAAAGGGGAAGATTTTCACTGGTAAACATAGCCAACATCCTGGAATACTTGGCAGAGCTC